>NC_054081.1:7137114-7387114 GCF_017562075.2 Anopheles merus | reverse complement strand
ACCAATCAACCCGAATAGGACGTACCTAGACATGAGCCTCGAAGCTCGAGTCTCTAAGTATCTAAATTGCTACTTACATCCAGATTAGGCAAAACTGCTAGACGATTAGCTGCGCCGACGATTTGCTTCCCTGAAGCAGTGCGCAGTGTAACGACGCGAACTGCACTGGCCCTTCCAGGGTGTACTGCAATGCGATGCGCCCCATCGGCTATGAAATAGGATGTAAGTTGTCTTCCTCACTAATCACCAATTGATCGCAATGCTCTTAGATATATTTTACATTACTATTAACTTTTTGGAGGGAGTAATCACCCCTCGGTTGGGATTTGATTTAATATCCGATCTAGACTACGACCTGCACCCAATAGCAGATTGTGACTAACACTCCACACCGTCTAGACAGTACTAGTTTCGCTACACACACGCACTGCCCAGTACCGCAATAGCTAACGCCAAAACGGACTGCGGCTGCAGTGTGCAATAAGGGACGCGTGTCCGCGACTTTAGCGAATGGTTCCCACATTTTGCCACCTTACAAAATAACAGGGAACCGATGACAATTTCGGTTCCCACTACAAAATGCAACTTTGGCAAAACGGCTTCAGGTATCTCGCCTGATGCGAAACTAATGAAACTAATAAATAGAACGCATCGTGTCCGGAACTAGGACAGTGATGAACGAAGAAACAAACTAAAATGTCCTGTTCAGTGTTGACCATAATATCACAAAGGTGTTTACATATTTACACATAACATAATACACAAAGGTCTAAGACATTACATGGCGACCGTGACAGGACGTCCACGTAAACGTGAAGTCGTAAAACAGTGAAACAGTGAAAAGTGAAACGTAAAACAGTGAAACAGTACGCAATGTGCTCTCCTTAATAATCGGGAATTTTTATAGCATAGCTGAGTTGAATACATGTTGTTCGCTGATTTTAAATCTGAGTATATGGGAAAAGTGCAAAAAAAAAAACCCATACATAATGAATGACTCTATCGAGGCAGATTTAGTCAAAAGTATCAATTGGGTTCTTTACATAGTAAAGAACAGAATCAATAAATCTAAGCTCAAAGAGGAGGTTAAAGAGGAGCTCCACGACACCGGAATTTCAATCCTGGTAGGCTCCACGAAGAATAACTTGCCACTGGCAAGTAGTGATGGGCAAAACGGCTCCGAAGCCGGAGCCGGCTCCGATCGGCTCCAGACAATTTCGGAGCCGGCTCCGCACCTATGGCTCCGGAGCCGGCTCCGCACCAACGGCTCCGGAGCCGACTCCGCACCAACGGCTCCGAAGCCGGCTCCGCTCCGACGGCTTTATCACAATGGACCAAAAGAACTTTTTCAATGAAGTTTCAATGGAGGAAATCCGTAAATAGCGGAATAGGTCACGTTTAAAAGAATTTATCAAAAAAAAACCATCGATTAGTTTTGAATATTGTTAAGAAAGACGAGACTAACGAATGCTACACAACGTCATGCATGTCAATACTGCAATCATATCGTGTGTTAGCTTCCACACGTGCGAGAATATATATTTGTTTTTTTATTACGCTCCGCAGCCGTTGGAACGGAGTGAGTGCAGAGCTGTTAGTCCGGAGCCGGCTACGGAGCCGTTGGTGCGGAGCCGTGGATGCGGAACCGTGTGTGCGGAGTCGGCTCCGGAGCCATCGGAGCAGAGCCGGCTCCAGAGCCGTTGGTGCGGAGCCGTTGGTGCGGAGCCGGCTCCGGGAAAAAATCGGAGCCGGCTCCGGAGCCGTTAGTCCGGAGCCGTTAGTCCGGAGCCGGCTCTGGAGCCGTTGGTGCGCTCCGAAACGCCCATCACTAAATACAGCTAACATAAGATTTGCCCGAGCATTAGAAGCGGCAACAATACATGTGCCTGACGCAGAGACAACAACGCCGTCAGCATCCGTTGATACCATCCAAAGTGATGGTTGAAATCGTATTTAAACGTGTTAAACCATGTATTGGGGCATGTAAGTATTGAATAATAGTTAAATAAAATACATTTTATCGTTGTACTGGACAATGTGCATCGAAATTTAAAAAAAAGTTGTAGAGTTGCGTACAAGCAGTGTTGTATACAAGAGAGAGAACAAACATAGAATGAGGGGAAGTGTGAGAACGTTGATTAACACTTTGACCGCCGGCATGACGTCACAGTTTTTGAGTGAGCAGGTAGCGCATGGCAAGAGAGCGATGAGAGCGACACTTTCTCGTGCCATTGTTATCACTCTTTTGTTTCATTGCGATTAAGCGGTGTAGCACATGTCGTTCTCGTTCTCTCTTTCCTACCTCATTCGTTCTCAAGAGAATCACTGAGCGTCAGATGCAAAGCTGAAAGGTGAGCAAAACCGTCATGCGAATTTATATGACACGGCGCTTAAAGTGTTAATAAACGGTGACGAGGAAACATCAATGATACCGTGTGTATTATTTAGAAGAGGAGGATTCTACAATAAGCGGCGAAGAAAGTTACGGATATCACGACAAATATATGATGGAGTTCACAAATCAACAGCGCATGTCGTTGATGGAAAGATCTTCTATGCGTAGAAGCTCTCGCTGATACTACTGTACACATTGTTCTATATGCTGGAATTACCATACACGGGGCCCCTACATTGACGGGGCCCCCCGCGGCCGCTCAGTCCGCGCACCGTTAAATCCGCCACTGACTGTTATGGCATTATGACCAATATTGCCATATTCCGAGACCATTGTGCCGCGATCCTCACTGAGGACGTCACAGGATGACAGCCCTGCTATCAACAGTGAGCCCTCAGGATGAGGCAGCGGTCTGTCCACAACATGTTTCACCGTGATATTTGGCAAGAACGTAACATACGTGAACATGCCGGCCTATACAGGTGTAGCGACCTTGGCCCGTTGAAGATTAAATAAATAATAATAATAATATAGGCTACAGTGACCCACGTTCCGAACTGCTCAATCATGCGTATCTTATTCGAGATGTCCACGCATACACCTGGAATCAAGACGTGTACTGCATGTATAATCTGTGACTTTTGCGAGCGTGTCAATCGAAACCATCTGTTTTTCAAACAGATAAAATAAAATAAAAATCATAATATGAAATATATATGACGCTTGAAGCGCCCATGTTGTATCAGGGAGATTGAGCTGACGGAGTTGGATTTGAAGCTTACCGAAGTCGAACTAAATAGCTCGATTACGCACAAAGAATAGAACATCCAATCCCTGAGATCCTTCAGTTGGAACTCGAGAGATTGATGGAAGCTTTTCGCCGGGGTCGATTTCGGCCAAGGTTGGCGTACAGCCTCCTGAGTGGGCTCCAGAAAGAGCTAATTTGAGTGGAGAGCGTGGGACCAATCAACCCGAATAGGACGTACCTAGACATGAGTCTGAAAAGACTGACTGATAGCAGACAGCGACGATATCGCATTTACGTCCATTCCAATCGTTCTCTCGACGGCTGAGTGCTGCCATGCGTGTTTCACTTCTTACTGCAGGTAGTAGTAGTTAGTGCTATAAGTGTTTTAACGACGCGATGTCCCAGTATCTATCGCTTCGTGGAGGCATTCCTATGGACAAAACTCACAGGAACTCTTCAATCGAATTTATCAGCAAGAATTGGCGTTACGTATCTTCTATTTGGCGTAACGTCCTACGCGGACATGCCGGCCTATACACAGGCTTTTGAGACTTCACCATTCATTACCACGCAGCCGGATAGTCAATCCTTGCTGCGGGGGACGGTTCCATTCTAGGCTTGAACCCATGACGGGCATGTTATTGAGTCGTTCGAGTTGACGACTGTACCATGAACGTGAAGCACGCAACAAGCGGCCCGATGATTTCGTAGCCAGTGAAGAATAAGAAGCAGACTTGGAAGAAGGCGAAGGAGGACTGCGACTCTGGCGTTTCGATTTGGCTCCAAACTGGCGCCCGGCGTAATATACGCGATTGATTTCTGGGACGATGTCGTACATCGTCTGCCGCCCTGTTCTGCTACTACCGGGACCCTACCCTATGTACACCTACCTACAATTGCTTAGCGAGTATACGAGCTGCCGATACACCCAGTGCGTCGGTACCAGTGCAATTGTGCATTGTAATTATTATTATTTTTCGCACAACCTAATTGACGCACGGGATTTTTTCTACCCTCCTCCCCCCCCACCCCCTACCCCTCTCATACCTCCAATTCCACGGGTCCCCTAGGGCCAGCCGAAGTTGATGCCGGTAAGGTGGTAGAACTTCTGGTTGAACGGCCGGTAGAACTCGCGCAGCCGGTCGATGGCGGCCCCGTCAATGTGCGGATGGTTCCGGCCCTTCGTCTTGCCGAGACAGTGCGGGCTGGACCGCTCCTCCGACTTGAGCAGACACGGGAAGCCCTTGGTCGAGTTGAAGTAGAAGTGCTTCTCGTTCACCACCCGCTTCAGGCCGAGAAAGTCCTGCACGCGGCCGATCTCGACCGCCGGGTCGGCGATCAGCCGCTCGCCGCTCACGAACAGCAGCTGGGCGGGCGGGAAGTGCTCTAGCCATCGCTCGAGGTACCGCGCGTACACGCCGATCCGGACCGGGCCCCAGCTCGTGTCGACGACGCCGCCGGCCGACCCGTTGGTGAACGCGAGCTCCTCGAACCGCTTCATGTCGCGCTTCTTGCTGCGCGCCTGCGTGTAGTCGGAGATGGCGCGCGTGACCGGGTCGCGCACGACCACCAGCAGCCGGGTCGCCGGGTTCATGTGGCGGACGCGGCGCGGCGCCTCGCGCGTAATGAAGTAGCTCGGCGTCTTCTCCATCGTGATCTGGCCCTCGATCGTGGGCGGCATGTGGTGCCGGTACCAGGCGAGCCCCTTCGCGTAGTGCCGGTCGAAGAAGTGCACCTCGCAGCCGGCCGCCCGCACGTCCGGGTGCAGCCGGACGAACTCGAGCAGGGCGCGCGTCCCGCTCTTCTTCACCCCGATGATGAGCGCGTCTGGCAGGTGGCGGGAGGGGCGCAGGCCCTGCTGCCGCAGAAACCGGTACTTGGGCGACCCGTCGGTCGTGTTGGTGGCGGCGGGCGACACCAGGCGCAGCGGGGCGGCCGGGGGCCGCTTGCCGGCGGTCGCCCCGTCCTCGACCGTCAGCGGCACGATGCGCACGAGCGAGCCGAGTATGCGGACGTGCGGCAGCTGGGTGGTGGGCGCTAGTGTCGTGCCGCCGGCAGCCGGCTGCGCGGACGGCGACTGGTGAAGGACGCGTACGTTAGTGTGCGGCGAAGGGTTCGTCGCTAGACCACTTACCTGCCGGAGGCTGCGATGTAGCCCGGACAGCAAACAGGCGTGAAACGTGTACAGCACGTACACGGCACACATCAGCAGGCCGGTGGCGATGGCGATCGTTCGATTCAGCTGCCGATGCTGCATGTCTGCAAGTAGACGGGGGTGTTGATTAATTAGACAGACCTCCATGTCTCAGCCGCCCAACTGCTGGCTAGTGCACACACACACACACGCACACACACACACACACGCGCGCGCGCACACAAACACACACACACACACACACACACACGCGCGCACACATACCCACACACACACCCACACACACACATGCACGCACGCACACACACTCACACACACTCACACATACACACACACGCACACACACACGCACACACACACACATACACACACATACACACATACATATACACACACGCACACACCCACACACACACACACACACACACACACACACACGCGCGCGCGCACGCACACAAACACACACACAAACACCCACCAACACACACACACACGAACACACACACGCGCACACACACACATATATACACACACGCACACACACACATTCACACATACACACACACAGATACACATATACACATACACACATACACACATACACACACACATACACACAATCACTCACACACATACACACAAACACACATACATACAAATACACACACACACATACACCCATACATATACACACACGCACACACTCAGTAGGCGTGAAAGTTCCAGACCAACTCTGCATTTAAAATACGTTAACAAAATTTGAATGGAAGCCAAAACATCAGGAATTTCCTAAAAGATAATCAAAAGAAATTATCTTTTTATGTAATTCCAATGAACTATCCATTTTTGCGCGTTTTGGCCCATCAATTTTCATTTTAATGGCGTTTAAATAATTTTCTCTAATCAATTGTAACTCATAACAGCACTTTAATTTCTTAGCAAGATTCTGGAATATTATAGTTCAAAACTGCGAAAACACCGTTTTCGATCCATTTCCCGCCAGGATTTTGATATCGAGAATCGCTGGCTTGAATCCAAAGAAAACGTAGGCGCTGTCATAGTCAAAACTCGCTTACTTGACACATTTCTACAGAAACCAAGAATCGGCTATTAGAAGCGGGATAGCTTAGTCGCATAGCAGACCTGATTTCCTTAGCAATGTTCAACTCGACGTCGAGACATCTCGATTGCAAGAATAGAATAGACCTGACAGTCGTGTCTCGGGGGTCATCTGTAATATTAGATTAGAATCTTCCGAAAGCATGTCTATTTCTTCTTTATCGATTTTTTCTCGAACTTTTGTGAGTTTTGCGTTTTTTTTTGTGAGTGTTTTTTGCTGATGTAATTTTTATGCTGGCCTTTTGGGAAATTTGAAAAAAAAAAAAAAACATTACGTTCTGCCAACGCAGAAAGGTTGTACGCGGTGCGAGTGAATCGCAGTGGTGGAATTAAATTTGCAACCCAAACCGTTTCCCGAAACAAAAAATAAATAAATAAAACAAAACAAAGTACATTTTTAATGCAGGACGGACCGGAAGGATGATGCCGCAAAAACCGGCCAGTACAACGTTTGCAGCAGAAGGGGAAAGGGTAGGCACCTGCCTCCTACCTGCGCAAGGTGCGAGAGAGATGTTGCTGACCCCTCCAGGAATACAAGAGGGGAAGGCAGCACAAAAATCATAAACAGAAACCACGTGGAACGCGTAAACGCACACCTGCGGAAAGAGAGAAAACTGCTGGCCGTGCGAGCCTAACCGCGAGCACACATACACACACACACACAGGTACACGAGTAAGAGAGAGAGAGAGAGAGAGAGAGAGAGAGAGAGAGAGAGAGGAGAGAGAGAGAGAGATGAGAGAGGAGAGAGAGAGAGAGAGAGAGTAGGACAGTGAGAAAGTGAAAGGGAGCGCGAGAGAACGAACCGCGCACGTGGAAGGACGGTGTAAATTGTCTCTATCGCTGTCGGCAGATCAGAAGTTATAAAACTGACTCATAAATATATTGATTTGCCTGACAATTGGCACTTTTTTCAATCTCGATGGCTCAGTAACCCTCCCCCGGTCGGATACAGAAACGAGTCAAAACAAATCCCGACACCCGACAAGGCTTGTACGCGCACACGGGGTACGCATTTGGTTCGATTTCGATTTCGTGGTGATGGGACTTTCGCACCGCACCTACACCTTGTGTCCACTAGTGATGGGAAAAAGAAATTTTTGTCGGAATCAATTCTGGCTAGCTCCAATGTTTTCTGGAATCGATTCCAGATAGTAGGTCCGGAATCAGTTACCGGAAACGGCTCCAGAATTAGTTCCAGAATCGACTCCGGAGTCGGCACCGGAACTGTGCCCAGACTCGGCTCCGGCATCGGAATTGGCTCCGGAATCAATATTTGGCTCCGAAATTAGAATCGGCTTCGGAATCGGAGTCAGTTTCGGCATCTCCAAAAGAATAGGCATTCGGGTCCAATGATGCTACGTATTGATAGCCGCAAAGAATCCAACTGTACTTGTACATGATCGTTTCTTATGGAAATTTCCGGATTGATTTCCCTTCTAAAACATATTATTTCAATGCAAGAACTGATTCCAACTGATTGCACTTCCGGAAGCTAATTCCAATTCTACCAGAGCCGGAGCTAATTCCAATACGATTCCAGAGCCAATTCCTGATAGCCAGAGATTACTGAATTTAAATCTTTATATTTAGCAACAGATAGGGCGTATTATTATGAAAATGTGCAAAAAGATCAACTAGAATAATTTATTGATACCCATCCATTGTAAAATGGAAAATCGAGCTAATAAAGGTAAAATAACAATTATTTCGATATGCAAACCGATATAGTGTAGTGACATACATTTTAGTTATAATGTGAGTTTTCAAACCGTCTAATATATAGCATGACGTATATTTCAAACATACGCTGATTACCTGGTTGCTATTTTCTTTTCATCACCTAAGCATCTTCTTGAAAAATAAAAAAAAAAACAAAACTTCAAACTGTTGATGTCCCAATTTAATGATTAAAGCAAAGTAAAAACATAACAATGGTATAAAAAATCATTATTTTCATCTCATTCAATTACAATTCCCTTCGAGCTATGGCTATCAAAATTGAAGGCCATAAAATTCAGTTGTAAAATACAATTATTCAGTGGTCTAGTAAAATGCAAAAAAAAAAAACATTACAGCAAATGCTCAATGTAAACCGAACGTGCTGCTAGTTCTTTTCAAAAGTTCATTCAGGGACACGCCAAAAAGGTATTTTATGATTGTTGTTGTTGTTGTTGCTGTTGTTATTGTGATTGCACCTGCTTTTGCGTTACGTGTTGAAATGATTTCACATTATTTACACATTACACATCATTTCACACATTAAAAAACAACATCTTCAAACACATATTTTTTTAAAGAAATTCTTTTTTTTGCAACCTTCCCATCGCTAGTTTGGGTGGTTTGGAGCCTGTTTCGAGTCGGTGTAATACATCCGCAGCCTGTGTCAAGCTGTGTGGCACTTTCTCTCTCTCTCTCTCTGTTGTTCGTTCTCTCTCTCCCTCTCTGTTGTTCGTTCTCTCTCTCTCTCTCTCTCTCTCTCTCTCTCTCTCTCTCTCTCTCTCTCTCTCTCTCTCTCTCGCTCTGTTTGTGTGGCAGTGGTGTAGTAAAGGCACAAGCAAAGTAACGCTAAAAATATCCGCCCGTCCATCACCGGGGGACGCGTGGCGCTCGAAACCCGGTCTAGGCTCGGGCATCACTGCAGTGAGGTGGACGCTTTTTGCTCGTCCTTTCTCTCTCTCTCTCTCTCTCTCTCTCTCTCTCTCTCTCTCTCTCTCTCTCTCTCTTTCTATATCTCGGTGAGATCGATTGGCGACCCAACACTTGGCGCCCCAACGGACGTGCCGCTTTGGCGTGCCAGCAGCATCCACACAAGCATCCACCGCCGTCCCTGCCTGCCTGGTGTATCTATAAGCAGTGTTTGTGTGTGTGTGTGTGTTTCTGTTTCGGCTGTTCAAGATGTTGGCGGAAGCGGTGTAATAGTAGCATCCGTCCAGGGTTTTTTTTTTGTGTTTCTGCCACTTACCTATTGCGGTGTACTGCAGCGGCTCCGATGGGAGGTCGCACATTCGCTGCTTTGGACGGCGCTGGCAGCACTTGGGAGGGTCGGGAGCAGCAGCCGCACTAGCGAAGTGCTGCACCCTTTGCCCAGTACTGGCGCACTGTTCCCTATCTATGCACAGCTGACGACTAAACGGCTTTACAGTAAAACTGCCGCAATCCTCCGCATACACACAGGACACAACGAGTGTGAAAAGCCAATGCAAATCTTCCACTCACTCACTCACTGGCTTGAGATGGTAAACACCTACACATTCGGCAACGCTTGCTTTTTGTGTGTTTTGTTTTGCTTTGTATTTTTTTTTTGTTTTCTTCTCTCTGTTGCACTGATATCATCCCCGAGAGTTGAATGAAACTCACTTACATCTACACTCACACACGCACACCACACACGCATAAACACCACTGGTTGATGGAAGACGCTGATAGAGTCGCTGCTGAAAGTGTCCCGAAATCACTGGGCTGGCGGGGCCCCGTTCGTTCACTGCCGCTCGCACACGTATTTGTGCGCCTGTACTTGTCACTGCTGGTAAGCCGTCGAACGGTGCCACCGACCGGACGACACAACCCGAAACCGATGATTGCCTCGAGCGCTTTTTGCGGACCGTGCACCAGCGTACTGTTGTATGGGGCAAAGCACTTACTACAGCTCCAACGGACGCCAAGCACACACGTATAGAGAGTGAGAGAGCGAGGAAGAGAGCGCGCTGTAAGCACACCACACAAGGATACGAGCGCACCGAGCTCGTCCGAAGCTAAGCGCTGCCGAGTGCTGCTCTCGCGTAGGTTCTCGTAGATTCTCTCTCTCTCTGTCGCTCGCACGGTCGTTTTCGGCGAGCGAGCGCTAGCGCCACACGCGTAGGTTGCTAGCTGGGACTGTGCTGATGCTTGACAGCATCCGTGGATGCGCATGTGTGTGTATGTGTGTGCGCGTACCAGAGAAGCTCCGGCCGGGCAGCACGTGTGTTCGCTCCTCATCGGAGGCCGTATCTGCGGTGGCGGCTGCAGCTGCGTCCTGCCAGCCGCCTACTTTACAGTCCTGCCGAACGGCTCGATGGCAGGAAGTTGGAATCGCTTGCAAAAGGAAAGAAAACCAAACAACTATCAATTAGTGAAGCGCTCACATCAGCTGGTCTCTCTCTCTCTTTCTCTGTCTCTCTCTCTCTCTCTTACACACACATTCTATCATCTACCTTCTGCATCAGACACTCACCTTTATCAACGGATTCTTCATCCTGGCTGTTTGCCCCCTTTCCTGTTAGCATACGAATCACGGCGAAGTGATCCGCATCCCAGTCGGCACCAACGTGGAGGTAGGAATAGGAGTTGCGAGAGCATTACGGGCGCAAATACAACAATTACACATAGTCGCCCTGCTCGTCGCCGTTTACCGACCGACCAAGCGTACTTGGCCCGTTCTGACGAACGCATGGTTCGACAAACCCTTTGCGTAAAGAAGGGCTGCCAAACCCAAAATAAAAGCATTGCATTCCGCTATCGACCTGCCCATGCTGGGTCTGTTGCGGCGAGCAATGCGATGATGGTGAAGGTATGTATGAAAAAAAAAAATCATTACTTCATGCACACCGCGGTGGCGCTTGGGACAGTGAAGCGTTCGATTGAGCTCATCAGAGTCGCAGGGTTAGCTTGAGAGCTAGTATGTTAGTTTACAAACGTCCGTCCAGTTATTTTAGACGTACAAACGTCCAATGTTCCGTCCAGTGTTATCCGTTATCAGACGTTATCCGACGACTGATCGGTCTAAAAATCAGATATAAAAAAGAACGGTATTAATTCATCGCCTAAAATCGCACGGTGAGTCGTCTTGTGCCTGAAGGTGATGTCAAGCACTTTGACGCACTCCACCGTGGTATTATGGTATAAAAAGTAGTAAATCACATTTAGAAGCTATATGATATCTATATGAGAGACGCCCGTAAACCTAGTGTTGAAGCCGCTGCTGCGTCTAAGTCCACTACCTGCTTGAATAATACAGGAAGATGCTGTGTAAAGGCCGCTGCTTCGTTCCGAGCTGCTGCTACGGCTCGGTGAGGTTGATTGTAGTGTTCCGCATCAGTATGTGGGCCATATGGAAGATCACATCTTGATTTGTCCGTGATTGTCAGTCTCCGACGGATGGTATCACGCGATGCGTCCACCGCGTGTACCGGCTGGCTGGTGAGTCAGCTGCGTCGGCATCCCACTGCTTCTGCTAGTCCGCGATGGTTTGCAGCTTCTCCGCTGCCCGGAACTCCTTGCTCGTTTCCGCCCGGTCACACCGGCTACCAGGCCGGCTTCGGTGTTCGGTGGGGCGAGCTCGCTGGTTTCCGCCCGGTCACACCGGCTACCAGGACGGAATAATTCTTCGTCGTAGGGAGCTCGCTGGTTTCCGCCCGGTCGCACTGGCTACCAGGACGGATTTGATCTACGTCGGAGGGAGCTCGCTGGTTTCCGCCCGGTCACACCGGCTACCAGGACGGAATTATTCTTCGTCGGAGGGAGCTCGCTCGTTTCCGCCCGGTCACACCGGCTACCAGGACGGAATTATTCTTCGTCGTAGGGAGCTCGCTGGTTTCCGCC
Organism: Anopheles merus; assembly: GCF_017562075.2. NCBI lineage: Eukaryota > Metazoa > Arthropoda > Insecta > Diptera > Culicidae > Anopheles > Anopheles merus. The sequence continues at coordinate 7,375,119 of NC_054081.1, read as the reverse complement.
CGGTCGCACTGGCTACCAGGACGGATTTGATCTACGTCGGAGGGAGCTCGCTGGTTTCCGCCCGGTCACACCGGCTACCAGGACGGAATTATTCTTCGTCGGAGGGAGCTCGCTCGTTTCCGCCCGGTCGTACTGGCTACCAGGACGGATTTGATCTACGTCGGAGGGAGCTCGCTGGTTTCCGCCCGGTCACACCGGCTACCAGGACGGAATTATTCTTCGTCGGAGGGAGCTCGCTCGTTTCCGCCCGGTCGCACCGGCTACCAGGACGGAATTGGTCTTCGTCAGAGGGAGCTCGCTCGTTTCCGCCCGGTCACACCGGCTACCAGGACGGAATTATTCTTCGTCGTAGGGAGCTCGCTGGTTTTCCGCCCGGTCGTACTGGCTACCAGGACGGATTTGATCTACGTCGGAGGGAGCTCGCTGGTTTCCGCCCGGTCACACCGGCTACCAGGACGGAATAATTCTTCGTCGGAGGGAGCTCGCTCGTTTCCGCCCGGTCGCACCGGCTACCAGGACGGAATTGGTCTTCGTCAGAGGGAGCTCGCTCGTTTCCGCCCGGTCACACCGGCTACCAGGACGGAATTATTCTTCGTCGTAGGGAGCTCGCTGGTTTCCGCCCGGTCGTACTGGCTACCAGGACGGATTTGATCTACGTCGGAGGGAGCTCGCTGGTTTCCGCCCGGTCACACCGGCTACCAGGACGGAATAATTCTTCGTCGGAGGGAGCTCGCTCGTTTCCGCCCGGTCGCACCGGCTACCAGGACGGAATAATTCTTCGTCGTAGGGAGCTCGCTGGTTTCCGCCCGGTCGCACTGGCTACCAGGACGGATTTGATCTACGTCGGAGGGAGCTCGCTCGTTTCCGCCCGGTTACACCGGCTACCAGGACGGAATCAGTCTTCGTCGGAGCGAGCTCGAGCCCATGCTGCTGCATCCATCGATGAACTTCTTGCCACAGCTTCCTCAGCAACGGCAGTAGATCGTCTGGATATCCGATGACTTTGGCGCCGGTGGGCGTCCACATCCCGAACTGTGTATGTGTGTGTATTGTCTGCGTGTCTATCCTCCAGTAAAAAGTTAATGCTCTCTTGCAAACATACCAATGACCGGGCTAAATCGAACGACATTCGCACAAGTTCCCAACGCTGGCAAGCGGTACGATCGAGACCATACCTGAAGATGACATTCCGAGCGATACGTTATGTATAGGCGCCCCTTGTTTGAAGAGAGATTGCTTCAAAATAATTGCATACTATGAATCGTAACCTGGATTGGCAAATATGCGATGCCGGAGGTACTACCGAACTATCTAAATCCTTCAATCAACTGCCCAAACCTAGGGTAAACGTATACCCTAGTATGGGTACATTTGCACGAGAAATTGTCGCTCTCGTCGCTCTTTTTCGATGCGATTTGTGCTCACTTGAAACACTGCGATATCTGGCCGACGGTCAACGTGCTTAATCAATTACTACATCATTAGTAAGAATGAGGATGAGAATGAAATTAAGAGCAGGCTTTGGTAGCAGCTGAACTCTTACGTCTTAGTCTAAGATGATTGATGGGAGATGATTCTCATAACTACTTAGAGTGTAGTGTTAGTCTTAACGCCTAAGTATCTGATCAAGCGGCATGGGGACCACTTATAAGACCAGTGATCTTAACTAACTTAACTAAATTAACTAACTTAACTAACTTAACTAACTTAACTAACTTAACTAACTTAACTAACTTAACTAACTCAACAGATTGCTTAAGCACTTTGATCGCCAGGCTTGATGTCGCAGTTTCGGTGCAGTTTTGTGTCTGTTTTTGTTACTATAATGATTAAATTTTGCTGATTCAGGTACACATAAAATAATATCTCAGATTCAATGCGACGATCGCCAATGCATCTCGTGAATGGTGTGAAGAAAATGATGAAAAACCATCGCCCTTGCAGTTTGCCCTGTAGCATGTCTGCTATACAAAATTATGTGATCACAGAACCTTCTCGACACTATCACATTTTACAGATCAAACACTTAAAACTTTGACACACCCGGTTAGAACAGCAGAGTAATAAAAACCCATTCGAAACATGGCTGACAAATGCAGCAAGGGGAAAGATAGAACCTGTAACCAGAAACTGTAACTTATCGTATCGGAATCATTATCGTTCGCCTTAATAAACGTGCATTTTGTGCGGTACTTGAGTTTATCGGTAAGCGCAGGGCAATAAAATGTCGCTTAGCGTAGGTCCGTACAGCGTCAGAAGAACCTAGGAAACATACTGCATGATGCAGCATGCATATGCATAGCAATGGGGGCCTTTCCGTTTTAAGCTCGTAGGCTGAAATTTCAGCCTGTCAGCTTTTTGCATTATATAGCAGTTTTCGAGCAGCTATCTAAGTGGATATAATATACAGGTGGGCTTATCCCAAGGTGTATGAATTTAGAAGACTGATTTTTATCGCTTCTGTTTCTGAAGGAAGATTTCAAGAGTGTTTTGTGTATTCGTCATGCCTTCAGAAAGCTTGTTTGAACAAAAATCTGTCAAAAAGTGATATTCAAATTTGGTTATAAAACATGCTTTGAGACCACCTGGACTACATGCACTTTGATTCTGGATTCCATCACCAGATCTCTTTAATGCACCTTGGGATAAATGTAAACAAACCCGTGTTTTCGAGCAGGTACTCAAATCTAATTCTAGCTTTGTGGCTACAATAATCTGGACTGAAAATTGCAGGCTAGTTTTTTGTGTGGTTTTGTATGGAGTGTTTACATGATTTCAGCCTCCAACTGTCAAACCCCATACAAAAAACTAACTAGAATCGTGAAGGCCCCCAATAATAGAATCCTGTAAGATTACAACGCAAAACGCATTGGTCGTAAAATTTCAAGTGTGTTTAGGAAACGGAAAGAAATATGAAATAGGTATAGCAAAATCATATACGAATGCATCACACCTACACATTGACACAAGATGTACATAAATAAACAACACACACAAATATGTCCAAAATATAAACCTGGGTTTACGTGACATAAAGACAGATTGGTAAAGACAGTAAATGAAGAAGCACGTATCTTAATTCATGAGCTGGGAGTGTCTTCCCTCTTACGATTCCAGTAAGAGAAATTTCTTACAAATTTCCAAGATCGCCTAGACGATCCCAAGTATAAAGTGAGAAGTTTAACAACAAACAATTTACATAATACAGTCCCCTTTCCTGTTAGCATACGAATCACGGCGAAGTGATCCGCATCCCAGTCGGCACCAACGTGGAGGTAGGAATAGGAGTTGCGAGAGCATTACGGGCGCAAATACAATAATTACACATTGTCGCCCTGCTCGTCGCCGTTTACCGACCGACCAAGCGTACTAGTACTTAAGCTTGGCCCGTTCTGACGAACGAATGGTTCGCCAACCTTTTGCGTAAAGAAGGGCCGCCAAACCCAAAACAAAAGCATTGCATTCCGCTATCAACCTGCCCATGCTAGGTCTGTTGCGACGAGCAATGCGATGAGACCGAAGGTATGGAAAAAAAGCGCACCACCGGGGTACGGGGTATAACATGCATTCAGGCAAACGGTTGTGTTGACACGCCAAAATATAAACACTGCAAAGGCTGGGACAAACAGAGGTGCGTTGATCGATCCGAGCGCAATCGATAACCACTTCTATTAACGACCGTTGTGACCAATGTACACTTGAATGCCGACCAACACAAAGAGAAGTACCCAGAAGCCGCTGCTGCAATCAAGCAGAAAACATACATGGACAATTACTTTGATCGCTGCGACACCGTAGAAGAGGCAAATGCAAGAGCACGACAAGTCCACCTCATACATAGCAAAGCCGGTTTTAATACAATTGGATTGAGTAATGAGTAAACAGCCCTTGTAGGATTAGAATTGGAATTTCGTCTTCGGCGAGTTCCCTAAGAATATAAGATGTTTCTTATTCAGAATGACAGACTATGTCGCCATATAATAAGTTTGCATCAGTATTAGATTTGAAAGCATCCTCTCTTACCATATACTCAAATTTGTTAGCTCTCCTGTAGGGGAAGCATATCCGTTTCCAAATTTGATGGTTGTTTCTATACACTTTAAGTTTTTCTTCTGTGTGTTTCAACTAGTAAAGATATCAAAGTCCTTGCTTCTGGGACTAATTCATTGTTCAATAGCAAAGTGTAAGTTTTACGCAATAATACTTTAGATAATAAGCCAACGTGTGAAAGGATAGTATGTTTCTCCGCCGAAACTAATTTAGTTGCTGATGCGAAGTATTTTACTCCCTCCAATGATTGCTCGATGATTACCCAATCAATTGGTATCAAACAAGTTGGTTTTCATGTCTAAGCTATCTACGCACGAAAGAATGGGTATTTTATGCTTAATGAGTTTTAAGTTTTTCAAACTTCGGTGATCCACGAGGCGATTGAGAACCGGTATGCTACCCTTTCAATTTAGAGCATTCAAGAAGATTGAACGACAATTGAAAACGGAAGACATTCCTTAGTTATAAAATCTAAAAGCATCCTATCAAGCTGCCTGTTTGTATCCTGACTCACTGGTAAATAAATATAAATAGAGTTCGTTGAAGATGGATCATTATCCACGCATCCCCAGCATCCGGGGTTTCATTCGATGCGGAAGCATTAGCTGTATCACTTGGGGAGTTTCGCGGTGGTTGGTTTCGGTAAGACACTGTTTGTTGTTTAGTGAATAAATGACGCTTCAAATTTGAAGTAGTGCTTTTCGAAAAGCTTAATACTGCCAGGCAATACTTGCATTTCGCGCCTTTTTTCCACCGTTTTGAAATGATTCCAGATGGGACTTTTGTATCCACACTTGTCAGCCATATAGAACCATAACGCACTGTTACATATTGATCATGTTTTAAGTATATTTTGCTTACCTTATATTTGATGCTACTTCAACACTGCACAGCTCGAAGACCTTCAAGAACAATTTCACGTTTTTAACAGCTATTATGCACTTGGCCTATCTGCTCTCTGGTCGGCAGAAGTTTGTCAAAACTGAGCAAACACTAGCACGAACAAAACACACGCACAAATGTCACCAATATTATTAACACGTACCTATACCTTGTACCCAGTAACATACACGCTCAAGGATTCTACAATAAGCTATGTAAATCTGGGTCAAAATGTCGAGCGCAATTAGTTTAGTTGTGTACGTACGATTTCCACACCAATAGAACACTAACGAAACCGTTCGAACGATTTCTGCACGGTCAGTTGTATAGGCACAATTTACACTGATCTTTAGCGATTATCACCGCAGGGTTCGGGCATGCCAATCGCGAAGCGGTTGTGAATGAGATTAGGCAGCGGTGTTATATGCAGCGCCTGCGTTCGTGTGTCTCCAGAACAATGACACACTGACAACGCTGCAAAATAAGAAAATGTCAGCCGACCATACCCAGAATGAATGTTGACACGCCAAAATATAAACATTGCAAAGGTTGGGACAAACAGAGGTGCGTTAATCGATGTGAGCGCAATCGATCGCCACTAGTACAAAGCGCTAGCAGGATAGACGATCGGGATAGAGAGAGAGAGAAAGAGAGAGAGCGAGAGAGGGAGAGAGAGATAGAGAGAGAGACAGAGAGAGACAGAGAGAGAAAGAGACAGAGAGAGAAAGATAGAGGGAGGGAGAGAGAAAGAGGAAGGGAGAGAGGGAGAGCGAGATTGGGATAGGGGGAGAGATAAAGAGAGAGAGAGAAAGAGAGAGGACGGGAGAGAGAGAGAGAGAGAGAGAGAGAGAGAGAGAGACAGAGGACGGGAGAGAGAGAGAGAGAAAGACAGAGGACGGGAGAGAGAGAGGACGGGAGAGAGAGAGGAAGGGAGAGAGATAGAGAGGGGGGGGGAGAGAAAGAGAGAGAGACAGAGAGAGAGAGAGAGAGGAAGGGAGAGAGAGAGAGAGAGAGAGAGAGAGAGAGGAAAGGTGAGAGAGAGAGAGGAAAGGTGAGAGAGAGAGAGATAGAGAGAGAGAGATGGAGAGAACAATCGTTCTAAGTGGTCAGGGTTCGTGTGCCAGGTCAACGGTCGAGGATCGGGAATCGGGAGAGCACGCAAGAGCTCCTGATCAAATAAGGGCATGCGCAACAGAAGCGATTTATTAATCAAAGTGTGAAGCCCCAAATTGTAAAAAAGTGTAAACAATTTTGAATTGATCAAATATAAATACCTTTTCAAATCCACTGCAATTGTAAAATGATGCACTGTTCATCCACTGGGCTGCCGCGATTGTTGCGTTAAACATTATTTATTTTACTTGTACTGTTCAGTGTTTAAGTGTTTCTAGTGAGTTTAGTGCTTTCCGTGTCCGATGTAAGTAACTAATCGTCCAGTTCCAACACTAACCCGCACTCTACTTTCGCTCAGAGTCATCTGCAGCTTTGCTTCGAGATTTGAGAGGATCTTCGTTTACGACAGTTTTTTTCCGGGAATCGTCGTGATTGGTTCGGCAAACAATAGACGCTACAACGCAATTCTACTCCAAATGGGGTAAGCAATTTGTATATAAATATATATGTAATCCTAAACCCTTCAAGTTGGGTCATCTGGTAATTTTGACTTGCATGTTTCAGCAATTCGTTACTACCACCAATTTCAAGGGACAAGGAATATGTCGATTCGTCTAAAATTCGTTCGTTGGTTTCACTTGTCATGCGTTAAACTGCAACGACTGCCAAGACGAGACGAGTGTTGGTTATGCCCGAAATGTCAAGGCATTAAGTGCGAAATTAATCGTCTAAAAGACTTGACACAGGAAGCCGCCAAAAGTAAGGAGAAAGGGGATCGAGAACTAGCCTTGAAACATCGATAAAAAATGATCCTCAGCCAGAAAGATCAAATGAAAGAATATTTTATCGTCATCAAAACCTTAATTGATGATTTAAAGGAACAATCGCACGTGGAAACCCTTATAAGAAGGCAATCCTTGATGCAATTGCCCAAGTTTGGAGGCGATCCAAAGAAAGGTACTAATTTCACTTGCACTGGACTTGCAACACGTTCTACAGCTAATCATGGAGTCCGAATGCGATGCTAATGGTACTGCAGAGTTATCTAAATCCTACAATCAACTAACTTAGGGTACACGTTTACGTTAGTAGGGCACCGGAAATTGTCGTGAGAAAAACGCTAAGGTTGACATCTTGTCAGCAGCATCTGATCAAGCGGTGTGGGAGCCACTTTTAAACAACAAGTGGAATAATGTGAAGAAATTGATGAAAAACTACGCCCCATGCAGTTTTCCCCCTTTCCTGTTAGCATACGAATCATGGTGAAATGATGCGCATCCCGGTCGGCACCAACGTGGAGGTAGGAATAGGAGTTGCGAGAGCATTACGGGTGCAAATACAACAATGACACATTGTCTGCTGGTCGCCCTGCTCGTCGCCGTTTACCGACCGACCAAGCGTACTTGGCCCGTTCTGACGAACGAAGGGTAGGCCAACCCTTTGCGTAAAGAAGGGCCGTCAAACCCAAAACAAAAGCATTGCATTCCGCTATCGACCTGCCCATGCTGGGTCTGTTGCGACGAGCGATGCGATGATGCCGAAGGTATGGAAAAAATATAAAAATAAACTCCATCATTACTACATGCAGACTGTGGTGGCATGGCGCTTGGGACAGTGATGCGTTCGATTGCTTGGTTTATGTTGTGTGCAGATTTGTTCGGGCACAGCAGTGTCGACGACGATCCTTTAGACTCATGGGATTCTCAAGGTTTTTAGCCATATGGAGAACAAACCCATAAAGTTGCTTTTGCTGATGATGACGACTTCTGTGTGACGAGCAAATGATAGTTCAAGGTGGATCGCTTGCGGGAAAAGACCAGGTTGCTGCTGACAGGCTGCTGGGCAGATGCTGCTAAGATAGAGTGGACAACTTTCTCGAATGACGGCCTCTGCGCGTAATGACGTGATTCCTCTGAAGATTTCCGCTTCGGTTTGGAGCTTTAAGACCAGGAGTAGATTTAAGACCATGTTGCTGCTGGCAGATGCTGCTAGGATAGAGTGGACAACTTTCGCGAAAACCTTTGCTCCGGCGCATAACGACGTGATTCCTCTGAAGTTTTCCGCTTCGGTTTGGAGCTGCTGAACGATGTTGCGCCTGTCCTTCAGCTGGTGAAGGACAAGGAACGTGAGACGACGAACCTCATACATAATGAACAATATTACGCCTATCCTTCAGCTGGTTAGCATGAGACGACGAACCTCTTATGGCGGATGCTGGCTGCCTGGTTCCCGTGCAAGTAGAGAAACTCCATAACGGAAGAGTTTATGCTGAATGGACTCGCAACCAGGAGTAGATTTGGTAGACTAGTAGATAAGGCGAGTGACAGTAGATTACATCTCGAAGTACTGGATCATTCTAGTATGTACGGCTATTAGTAGAGCTGTCAGCGGGACTTTCAACGGATGACGATCGTAGTTGGGAACACCCCGGGGGATAGTGATGAGATGTCCACATCCTGCAAAATGGTAATGGTCTCAAACAATGACCGGGCTAAATCGAACGACATTCGCACAAGTTCCCAACGCTGGCAAGCGGTACGATCGAGACCATACCTGAAGATGACATTCCGACTGATACGTTATGTATAGGCGCCCCTTGTTTGAAGAGAGATTGCTTCAAAAAAATTGCATACTATGAATCGTAACCTGGATTGGCAAATATGCGATGCCGGTGGTACTACCGAACTATCTAAATCCTTCAATCAACTGCCCAAACCTAGGGTAAACGTATACCCTAGTATGGGTACATTCGCACGAGAAATTGTCGCTCTCGTCGCTCTTTTTCGATGCGATTTGTGCTCACTTGAAACACTGCGATATCTGGCCGACGGTCAACGTGCTTAATCAATTACTACATCATTAGTAAGAATGAGGATGAGAATGAAAGTAAGAGCAGGCTTTGGTAGCAGCTGAACTCTTACGTCTTAGTCTAAGATGATTGATGGGAGATGATTCTCATAACTACTTAGAGTGTAGTGTTAGTTTTAACACCTAAGTATCTGATCAAGCGGCATGGGGACCACTTATAAGACCAGTGATCTTAACTAACTTAACTAAATTAACTAACTTAACTAACTTAACTTACTTAACTAACTTAACTAACTTAACTAACTTAACTAACTTAACTAACTTAACTAACTCAACAGATTGCTTAAGCACTTTGACCGCCAGGCTTGATGTCGCAGTTTCGGTGCAGTTTTGTGTCTGTGTTTGTTTCTATAATGATTAAATTTTGCTGATTCAAGTACAAATAAAATGATATCTCAGATTCAATGGGACGATCGCCGCTACATTCCGTGAAGCTTCTTTAGGTTGAGGTACTGGAGGGGAATGGTGTGAAGAAAATGATGAAAAACCATCGCCCCGGCGGATTGTCCCCCTTTCCTGTTGGCATACGAATCACCGCGCAGTGATCCGCATCCCGGTCGGCACCAACGTGGAGGTAGGAATAGGAGTTGCGAGAGCATTACGGGCGCAAATACAACAATTACACATAGTCGCCCTGCTCGTCGCCGTTTACCGACCGACCAAGCGTACTTGGCCCGTTCTGACGAACGAAGGGTTGGTCAACCTTTTGCGGAAAGAAAGGGTACCAATCCCGAAACAAAAGCATTACATACCGCTCATGGTCATGCTAGGTCTGTTGGGACGAGCAATGCGATGATGGCGAAGGTATGGAAAAAAATAATATAAATTGCATCATTACCTGTTGGCACGATAACGACCTCGTGCATTTTGACAGGCGAATGTTTACAAAACATCAAGCTGTATAGGATAGCTCGAATAGTTAGAACTATAAACACCAGATGGCGGCACCTGTTAGATAAGGACAAAAAGATATTCCCAAATACGAGACAGATATATGATCAAAAGTAGGACCAATTAGGACAAAGTTCGGCAGCGGTCGCTAAACAGGATCAAGTGCGGTCAAGACGGATCAGCTGTTCGAGGGTAGGCGCCATCCAAAAAGTTAGCGGCAGTAGCAAAATATAAAGCAGAAAGAACAGACTAATTTTTAAACTCTGCAATAAATCCTACAAAAGCCAGTTCTAAGAAAGTCTACCCAGCTACTCATTTACTGTTACACACGTTACAACATTACCAAAAAAAAAAATTCAAAATCATCAAGTTAAAGGAATTTTCTATAAAATCAAACATTTTTTCCTGACTGTGATTGCTGGGCTTGGCTCGTGAGAAGCCAGTAGCCAGTACGTGGATTGCCAGTAGGAATCAGGTTCCAAATCTTGAAAAAAATTTCGTGTTTGTTCACTTTTTTAGCTATTCCTACTGCTCGCAATCCACGTTTGCCACGCATCTACCAGGCACTAGGCGCCTCCATTAGCATGATGAGACTATTGGACATTTGAATACTTGTTCTTCACAAGCAAACAATGAAACGAACTTTAAATAATCTAAGGCATCAATTGATACTTGAGAAATCAATCGGCTTAAAAAACATACTTAACGCATCATTTCTGCGTTTTACAGCGTTGCAAACGCTTAATCTGTGTGTTCTCAGTTCAGACAAGGCGTCTCCATCGGAACCCGAGAAGCGATAATTACAATGATTGTAAGCAAGATCGTACGGTTCACTGTATTAGGTAAACACAATACACAGCGACCAGGACTTTATAGCTTCGTTCGTGTTTTTGTTTTGCTTTTGATTCGGTAGCAACGCTCCTAAACGCCGTATTGCTTGTGTTTGAATAAATCACTGGGCGGCTCCATTGCATGTCTTGCAGGAGTAGGCGAACAAAGAGCCGAAGTCGAAATCCATTTTTCTCTAACTAGTTCTGAGTAACCTAGTTAACTGTGACAGTTCACCGTTTGCGGCTTTTCTATTAGATTTTTAAAATGTAAATTCTGTCCAGTCATGATGCGATGAGTTTGAGGTATTATATGTAAAATCAATGTTATTTTGAAGCATTATGGCCTCTCTGGATATTCGTCAATAAAAAATAACTTTAGACAGGTTTGAATTATCGACTACCTGTACGTGGTTAACTGCATTTTTCAAGCTCTACCGAAATTTGAACTTTCTGTCGCGTTTTTTTGTCAATAACACTGTTAAAATCCCTCGGTAATTAATGTTGTCGGTAAAATGTTTAAAATGATGTACCAGATAATGCATACAATTTAATCATTGTCGTTAATCATTAATGCACATCTTATATCATCAATTATTTTTTCAATGTATATGCATCGTATCCAAAAAATGATATTATTGCATTTATTATTCAAATATTTGTACCAAGCGAAAAAAATTACAAAAAAATTATTTATATTTGTTTTTTAAGCGAAAAACAATTACAGGAAAAAACTTTTTAATATAACTTGTATCAAAAGTGAAATAATTGATTCCAATCCACAATAGAGAGTTTGATGTACATGTTCTGCAGCACAAACACATTTTCCAAATATTACGATGAATTAATTGACATTAAATCTACAGAACTTGTCAATATATCAACATTCTACACTCTTGTGCATCATAAGGTTATACGATACTTCTCCTCATGGCAATAGTTTTATATTAAATGAATCTCTGGTTTGGCTAAGCGATAAGCTTCTTCTTTCTTTTGGCTCAACAACCGTTGTCGGTCAAGGCCTGCCTGTACCACTTGTGGGGTTGGCTTTCAGTGACTTTTGGATTATCCCCCCATAGCAGGATAGACAGTCCCACGTATGGCGGCACGGTCTAGTTGGGGCTTGAACCCATGACGGGCATGTTGTTAAGTCGTACGAGTTGACGACTGTACCATGAGATCGGCTGCGATAAGCTAAATTAAAGAAATGCTGAATGTAACCAGTGGTGATCTTGATTTAACATAGCTATCAAAAAACGCTTCAGTATGTCAAACGATGTTGCTCAATATGTAAGATTTTTTAAATAAGGTGTACTCGTTATGACGTATACTGTGTCTCTTTCGTCATCTCTAGCTCTCGAGTCTTTCTCGGACAAATCAGTGCAAGAGTAAACTAGCCTGCTCTGGAGAACAATATTCTACGCTCATATTCTCTTTCTTGTTCGCAGTTTTTCTCTCCTTTCTCTCTCTCTCTCTCTCTCTCTCTTTCTCTCTCTCTCTCTCTCTCTTTCTCTCTCTCTCGCTCTCTTTTTCTCTCTCTCTCTTTCTTTCTCTCTGTCTGTCTTTTTATCTATTGCTCTATCTCTATAGCGCTTTTTTCTGTTTCTGTGTTTCTTGCCCAACAGAACATTAAAAGGAATAAATCGGAATAAATTCGCGCATTTTCTAAACTCTTGTCAAAGGTATCATCAGCATTTTTTTTTCAATTAGTTATGTTTTTAGAGTTACTTTCGATTAAGCATTTTTCCCCATTCCACGTTTGCCACGCATCTACCAGATACTGGGCGCCTCCATCAGCATGCTGAGACTTTTGGAAATTCGAATGATTGTTCTCCCCAAGCAAATAAGAAACGATATTACAGGAAATCAATTGAATGCATTTAAGTTTTTGTAATTAATCAGCAAAAACATATTTAACGCATCATTTCTGCGTTTCGTACCGTTGCAAACGCTTAATCTGTGTGTTTGCAGTTCGGACAAGGCGTCTCCATCGGAAACCGTGAAGCGATAATTACAATGATTGTAAGCAAGATCGTACGGTTCATTGTATTAGGTAAACACAATACACAGCGACCAGGACTTTATAGCTTCGTTCGTGTTTTTGTTTTGCTTTTGAATTGGTAGTAACGCTCTTAAACTCCGTATTGCTTGCGTTTGAATAAAACACTGGGCGGCTCCATTGCCTGGTTTGCAGTGGTGGGCGAACAACTAGCCGGTGTCGACATCTATTTTTCTCAACTTATTTCTGAATTATGAGTATGCATACATCTGCCTTGTTTTGAATTTTTTGACTAATGCGATAGTATTGTTATTTACCGCGTGGAAGCAAAACAGTTGGTCGTACGCATAAGTTCACCCGTTTAAGCAAGCTACTCACGTACGTGGCCCGCTTAATATTAGTTTTAGCAGTGTGTGTGATATTCGTACAGCAGTCAGTTTAATGTCGAGTTATGCCATTTCCATTCTAGTTGTTATCTGTCGTCCTTTCGATCCCGTATCCTTACTTTCCCTGCTCCTTTTTAATCGTTTCCCTCTATGCGCTATTGGTACTTCGTTATATTGTACGCTAGTGAGATAGAGCTAACCTATAGGTTCACTCTAGTTGTAGCTAAAAGTAGCCCGTGAAATATCATAAAAACATGTTATGTTGAAGGTGTATGTAATGACAATTGTATTCTCCTCAATTCACAAGCAACATGATCTGGTGCTAGAAAAGTGCTTGATAGATTTGCAGTTGATAGAAAGAATGACCCCCCCTAGCCGGTCTCGTAGTACAGTCGTCAACTCGTACGACTTAACAACATGCCCGTCATGGGTTCAAGCCCCAAATGGACCGTGCCGCCATACGTAGGACTGACTATCCTACTATGGGGGGATCAATAAGTCACTGAAAGCCAAACCCACAAGTGGTGCAGGCAGGCCTTGACCGGCAACGGTTGTTGAGCCAAAAGAAGAAGAAGAAGAAGAAGAAAGAATGACCCAACGGGGATATAAAATGATGTGATATGTAGCACGCATACAAGTAGGTGTATCATTATGACTCGTTGTCAGTAATTATATGAGCGAATCCATTTTTTTATCGATAAGAAATCATTTTGCTACTAATCAAACACACTTGGGGTTTGTGGAAGGTAGATTTCGAAACTATTTTAAGGCAAAAGTGTGATTTTGATAGTGCTTTGTAGGATAATCTTGTTTGTAAATCGGTAACAGGAATTTATTGTAAGGAATTGGAATGGTTTTGGTAGCGAAAATATGATACATACTACTTAGTTGGCATTGTGTTTTGTCTCGTTCCTTTTATCCAGAACTGTCGTGTCCCGTTAGTAGATTTGATGAATGCTGATTTTTTGGTTAATAATTTTCGTAATTAACTGTTGCTACCTGCTTTGCATGCTGCATCTGTACGTGGTTGGTAATAAAAAGTTTGCAACTCATCTTTGTGTTGCATTAAATGTCATTTGACTGATGTGGCTGATTAAATTAAATTTTAGCAACTCACCAGAGTTAGGTCCTTTAGAAGGTTTCAAAAAATAAATTCATTGTTCATCAATCACGCCTTGCATGCGTTGCAATTCCTCAATTAATTTCTTATTAACTGCACGCATATCCGCAAGTTGTTGTTGCAATTCGATTACTGTCTTTGTATGGCATAAGCAGCATTCATGACGGGCTAAAAATACAAAACAAACCACGTTAAAAGTGCACCTAGTAGCTGAACAGCGATCTGCATTACAAACATACCATTCACATGATTGTTGGGAAGTTTTTGAAATTTTATCGTTATGTTTCGTGATGCACGATGTAATACATATATAGCTGGCCTGTTCGGTGCTGTAAAATGTAGCTGTTAGTTTTGGATCCACTTTGATGCATTACAATGCTACGAACCGCGCGACGGACGAAACAAAACAAGCTTGTTAGGCGACGGTTGCCGAGCATTGTTTGTAGGGTCGTTGTTGGGAATGCTCATTTTGGCGTTGTTTTTATGTTACAGGCTGAAAATACACAAATTAATAATGGTCTAAGTTTTACCTATAACAGTACAAACAATAGCAGCCATTCGTTGCAAAACTGTTGCACTAGTGCTAGGCTACATCCTGCCCACTGTTACTTAATCTAACCAATCTAAGCTAATGTTACAACTCAATCAAACTTTTTTTTTTCGTCCAAATCACTTATTGAACCTTTCATATTGAGTCATGTACACGAACCTGGATCCTTCTAGGATTTCGTTAGAGGACCATTCTTCTTAATACCTTTCACTTAAAAAATGTGCTTTCTGGCGCGTTGGAGAGTTTATATACCAGATAACATTACATTATATTTTGTAGCATATCTGCCAAACATAACGCTCAGCAAATATCAGCACTAAGAGGACCCTGGGGAACGTACAATGTAATTGGGGGACCCTCCTGCTCAAAAGCGCAGCGAGCGAAAAGACAAACACTTAGCAATGGGAGCAGTTTATACATCGATACCATAGGCAGGAACTGTTCATGCTTTATTACTCAAAGCAGGATTACTTCATACACTAAGTGACAAAAGATGCACTGGAACTAGCTTGGTACAAATCTTGAAACACACAACCAGGAAACGACTGAAAGAACCCCACAAAACCAGCATAAATCCATAAACCATAAATAAAACCGCCATCGGTAATGAAAGATCAGAATCGTCCGGACTGTCAGGAAAGGTGTATGTACTAGTGGTTGGTAAAGTTAGCAAAAATCCGGAGTCAACTGCGATCCGACTCCGATAAATTCGGAATCTACTCCGGAAGGTAGGTCCGCGCTGCAATATCCGGAGTCGTTCGGAATCGTCAGAAAAGGTCCGGAGTCGTCCGGAATCGCCCGGAGTCGTCCGGAGTCGTCCGAAGTCGTTCGGAGTCGTCCCGAGTCGTTCGACTTCAGACGACACTGGACGACTCCGGACGACTCCGGACGACTCCGGACGACTCCGACGACTCCGAACGACTCCAACTCCGGGTGGATCTAGTGGTTCCATTTTGCCGGAGTCGGAATCGAACTAACAACAGTCGGAGTAGGATTGGAGTCGTGGATGCGCTCCATACAGCACATCACTAGTATGTACATCTTCCTACATCTATCGACTTCTCTGTTAAGGCCTCTAAACTCGTAGGGGAAGGTAGCTAAAGACGGACACTGCGGGTAAGATGGACAATTCTCATAAATGCATGAAAAAGGTAATTTTCGAGTAATTCAACAATGTAGAAACCAAACTGAAGGTAAAACAACACATTGGAGAAAATTTAACGTGTTATATATGCGAAATTGCTTAAATTCACGAACCAAAACAAATGTTCAATCGTGCGCACCTTTGTGGACCTAATTTGATTACTGCGGGTCTTAAGCTCTTTAACTTGCATTGTTTATATTTCCGGAAGTTTTATTACACGAACGATTTGTCATGATTGATAAGCAAAAAACTGGCGGAAGAACGAGCATGAAGGAATAAAAATATGTTGTTCTCTGGTGGTTCAAACATCCTGACATCAAAGCGGGATGACCGACACTTTGTCGTGGGGAAAGCTGGACATCGAATTTGTTGAGTTATTTTACTTCTTACATCAATTGGTGATGAATATATTACTTCAAGCACCATAAATAAGAGTATTTTGAAGATACAAACCATTACGCCACTAGAAAAAGTAATAAATAAGCGAGAAATGAAACACCGGTCAAAATAACACCGATTCGTTATGATATTACTCGCTCGGCGCTGATGAGGTTCTTCACGAAATCCAATATTTTGTCACGACTTGGACAACTTTAATAAAAAAAAGATTAAGTTTTGATATCAAATCGTTCAGGAATAGGTGAGAGATTCTATGGCTTTACAGATACCAAAAAGTACAATCTTTAATGTAAAAAATGGCTGGACCTATTAACAAGCCCCTCAAATATGCTGTGGTCGCGGACTTTCCGGGGAATAATTTCCTAAAGCGAAGTTTTAAATTGTTGTTCTGTAAGCTGGTGCAACGTCCACAGTTATTGCCCGATATTAAAAAAAAAAGATGCCTTAGATTCTGCATTCTACGCTCTATTAGAAGCGGTGCTTATAATTCCTAAATTCATGACTGAATGAACCGTCGTTGCAATTGGCCAAGAATTGGTTTATAAACGTATCAGAACGTGGAAAGCGATAGAACTTATTAAAATACTGTAAAGCTCTTCAATTTCCGACGTTTTATAAAGCTGTCCATCTTAGCCTTCATGGTGTCCATCTTTCCCATATCAGGTCCCATCTTACCCGAACATTTCAAAACTGCACGAAAAAAATCATGTTTTTCATTCATGAAAAAAACGCAAAAATCGATGGAAACTTAAAAGCTTCAACACATTTTCTGATAAAACATGAGTGTAAGATAATGTATGCACATTTTCATGGTTGTTGCACCTATATATCCCTAGATTTTTACCATTTCCCTTAACGTGTCCGTCTTTACCTACCTTCCCGTATGAAGGCAATGCGCATTAATTTTGAAAATTTTACCTTCAAATTGTACAGGAAGTAGGAATGGCTTCGATAGTGCCAAATCAAGCATCGATGGTGAACGTGTGCTTAATACGTTGGATTAGGTGCTTGGAAAATGGAAATAAAAACATCCCTTTGAACTACTTCAAAACGCGTCTTTCCCATCCTATTGGATTTCGCACCGGCACCATTGAGGATGCCTCTGCATTGATTATTTTTAGTTACGGTAGCGTAGCTCGTACCATTTCGGTTGGTGTGTACGCGTGCAGGACTAACCTTTGGCAGCGAAGGGAAGCTGTCGTCGATGAGGTGAAAGGACGGTCCGGGCTTTTCCTTCGTTCTTTCCGCCGGTTTAATCATTCTGCGTGCAGGGCAGCCGTGGAAGTTCGCAGTGTGACGGTCGCCGCAGTTTGCGCATCGCAAATCAGCCGTAGCTACTCTCCCGCTAGCGCTAGTGGTCGTTTTGCCGCGCGGGCACATGCTCGACGCGTGTGCTCCAGCGCATTTCACGCATTTTGGTGTGCGGAAGCAGTTCGCTTTGCCATGGCCATACTTTTGGCAGTTTTGGCACTGCATTGCCACCTGCGGGCGCGAGTAAAGGTCAAAGTACACCCTGTGATGGTTCACATGCCGTACCTGCCTCAGCTCGTCTAGTGTGATTGACCCTTTGGGAAAGTGTAAGAGATACTTTGCCTGCCGGTGGAACTGCTGTTTAGGCATCTGTATGGTTTTGATCGTGATGGGCCGTATATTAACTGCCGCAAGCGCCTCCAAGATATCCTCAACATCCGTTTCCGGGAGCCCATTAACCATTACTTTGGTCGTTCGTGCCTCGGGCAGTTGATGGGTGAAGCAACTGACTCGGTGCTGCTTGAACGTGTCGAGCATAGCTTTGAAATCCTTCGTATTGGTCACGAACACGCTAATGGCGTTCGTTGTGGTATTCGTCGTGTAGCGTATCACACCGGCAGCTAGAATCAGGTGGCGAACGTTTTCTAGCGATGTGCCTGTAACTACGATCGGCGGCAGTCGGTCCATTTTGCTGTCCTCTTGAACCGGTTGCGGTGGTTGCGAACGCGACGGTGCCTCTTCGCCATTGCTTGGGAGATCGTGCGTATCGTTCCCAGACACTACTGGCGCACGGACGGGCTCTGCACTCTGCTCCATTTGTAGAAACTGTGCCAGCGACATTTTTGCGCAGCCTCTCCGGGGCATCTCTTTTTTGCTGCGGCTCATCTTGGGCGGTCACGCGGTTAAGTAGCTTCTCGACCAACAGAACAGCAGTTAAAGCAAAACGTTCCTGTGTGTCAAAGCAGAGAAAGAGAGAGAGCATCAGCCCTCTTTCCCAAACTCGATCGCAGAGCAACGATGGTTGCTGCCGCTGCTTAGATACAACGGTGGCTTTAATTTATTTGATAAGCGTCAAAGCATTGAAGAAATTCTCAAAGCGCAGAGTGAAGCCAACAAATGAAAAGTGCAATTGTTGTTAGCATCTGAAGCAACGTGAATTTGTGCTATGCCAATGATACAATTATTTAATTACAGTGTGCTGTGTGTTCGTGATTTTAAACCAGTTTTGCAAGGTTTAATTGGTGCAATTTTTATTCGAAAAATGGCTAATATCAATGGTTACGTGTTTTGTCAGTGAATGTGTTAAGAAGTGCGGCGTCCCGGCATGTTTTGTAATTTTATTGTGTACTATTTTGTCGGAAATAGTTAAGCTTCTTTAAATGGAAATGCCTGTAAATGCAACTGGATTGTGGTTTGGTGGATTTAAAAAAAATCTAAGTAGATTAAATCATTAGAGCAAATTCTGATTGTAACAGGGGAACTGTATTTTATCCCTTTTGCTACACACTCTCCCCAATGAGAACAGCACACATTGGAAAGTATATTGAATTTATAATTAAACAGTTCTGTACGTTTATCAGCAGTTTACTTTTATCTGTGTTTTATTTACTTTTCCAGCGAAAAAGTATGATGCACTGCGTCACAAACTGTATGATAGTTTTTATCCATTAACTCTAAACGAAGCTGACATTAATGAAATGGCTGAGCCATTATCACTAGATGGCTGGAATGATCCTAAATAATAAAAACTATCCTTTTCTAACCATTTCTTATTTGTTCGCAGCTAATTACCGCTACACATGATTTCCCTATTTCCAGTCGGGAAGCAGTCTTTCTTTGTTGTACTAAATGTACTAATGTACTAAAAATAAGCTTCAAAATTCTTCGCCCTCAAGATACCTCTAATACAAAAAGCTTTAATACATTTTCTTATTTATTTACAGGAATTTTCTTACACCGCTCTAAATGCATCACCAAAACGTAGGTCACCCTATTGCTCCGAAACTCACCCTATCATTTCCTAGTAGGATATCAAACTCTATCCAATACGGTGTTGGTGGTTAGTAGAATGAAATGAAATTGCCCTCCACGGTTTTCTGTAGCGTTTGGATTGAGTGCTCAACAAATTCTCTTAAGCTTTGTAGCTCACGAAGCAACATTCGATTGTCCACATTGTCAGGTGTACGCGTTGTCGCTGGAGAGGAGCTGTGTGGGAGCTGTGCCGTAAACAGTTCATTTTCTTCCAGTAAACCATTGCAAACGTCCGAACCAGTTGCTGATAGGCAAGTGGGGGTTTCAGCTGCCCTGCTATTTACAGCAGTGTTAGGTAATGATAAATGTGTTAGCGAGTCGCTTAGAAGCAATGCAGACGAAAGGGTATCTGACGATGTTGTAACCATTTCCGATTCGTTATATCCCAATGGAGACATCGGAAGAAAAGGCGCAGGAATTCCCGTGATGTGTTTCATCCCACATGATGCCAGATCGTTCATTAATGGTCGACCGGTATCTAAACCCGGTAGCGGAGTTAACGAAGAATGCACTTCGGACGCAAGTGATGGCTTGATGGCACTTGACACCCGCTTAGCACGACTCTTTCTAGCTCGTTTAGCAATGCTGGATGTGGCTTTCCTTTTATCTTGTTGTCGCACTGGTATGTTTGCTGCTGATGATGATGGAGAAAACGCGACGGATGGTGATATCCGGAAAGCATCCGGCACAATTGGTTGCAAAATAGTACATGGTGTAGACATCGCCAACGGTTCTACCGCTCCGGACGATGACGCTGTCAAAGGTAAGGGCAACGATGATACCGAGGCTTCCGCAGCAGCCTGAGGGGTGGAGCGCGTTACACTATTTGGCACAGTTGGTGCAATCGACCGCGCTGCCTCCCCAGACGACAACGGAGCTAGCGGAGGAGGAAGCGATTGCTGGATTGATCCCGGCTGTTTTGCGGGCAGTCCTGCTGCTCCGGAAGATGGCGCTGTTAAAGGTAAGGACAGCGATGATGCCGAGGCGTCGACAACAACATGCGGTATGGAACGCGTTATAATGTTTGGCAGAGTTTGTTTAATCACCCACTGCTGTGCTGCTGCCCCGGATGATAACGGAGCCAGCGGAGGAGGGAGCGCTGATTGTTTTGCCGCTCCGGACGATGAGCAAGCTGGCGGAGAACGCTTTACTGGTTCCACACTGGATGCCAGTGATGATGCTAGCATTTGTACGTTAGTTGTTGTAGAAACCTTATAGCGAAAAAAAGCCAGTATTTCACATTAGACAGGACAAAATAGCTTCTTTTCTTATTGTCACTTACGTTGGAATTATGGATATCCATTTAGACAATAAAGTATATTTTGGCGATATTCTTAGGATTTCACAAAATGATGGACTGGTTTGGAACAAGTGAAACTGTAGCGGAAGGTAAGAAGGCACGAAACATCAATGAGAAAAAGAAAGAAAAACAAACAACCATATTTTATGAATAGCTATCAACTACAATAGAAAAGAGAATATGAACATACAAAATGCTCTCCTTCCTTCCAATCCGAAACAAGTGGGGATGAGAACGGGTAAGTAATTATGTGTGTGTGTGTATGAACGCAACGTGTGCGTGAAGGCTGGTTTTTTGCGTTCTGAAAGTTTTTACTTTAACTGCTGCTAGTTGAAACACTTTCCACCATCTTACGGGATGTTTAACGCCGTTTTGATATGTCACGTTGACCATGCTAAGTCGACACAAAATGTGTCATTTCCAATTGGAGAAGCGCTCGTCGGGATTGAGACGATAGCGGGATATGTTCTCAAGCAAAGAGAAACCAGGAATTCAGTTGCATCAGTATAAATAAAAATAAACAAATGAATAATATTAAATACACTATGCGTAACCCGTGACAGACATGTTTCCGGCTCACCGGAAATCGATTTTGGTATTTTATCGTATTATACAATTGAACTATATGATTCAGCGATGATTCAACCCTTTGTCCGCACAAGGGTTACACAACGGGGTCGTAAAGCATGATTGAACAGAAACCGCGCGCAAGCGGCACCCACCCCTACTGCGGCAATTCACTCAAGGAGTGACGCCAACTTCTTTGTTCGGTGGATTTATAGCCACTGCAAGCACCAAAAGGTGCGCTAATGGAGAAACTTCCTCGAGAGAGATAGAGGGACAAAGAAATAGAGAGGCACACATATAGACTCTTACTGACACCACGGAGAAACTGCAAATAAACCTCGACCCAACCCGGAGCGAAATTCAACGCAAAATAGCCGATATATCTTTCCTCCTTTAGTGTATCGTCTTGTAAGTTTGGCTGTGCCGAAAACGAAAGAATCCTTCGGGGAGCTATGGACGGTGATACTCTGACGACAATTTTGGGTACGCTGGAAAAGTCTTACGGGCGACTGGATGTGCTGAATTATCTTAGACTGTCAAGTTCAAGAGCTGATGAACCGGAGGTGCCAGCTGGAACTGCGCAGAAGTGGGGACAGGTCACGTTGAACGAGTTCGGAGTCTGGATGCAGAAGATAACAAAGTAGACGATAAATGCGGCAAGCTGTAAGGCGCAACACGAGCAGATGCAGCAGGTCGAGCAGAGCCATCAGTAGACGATTTCAGGTATTTCTTACGAGATGTTGCAGCTCAATCAGACCTTTGATAATGATTGAAGTGCATTTGGAACCTCATAAAACCACGAAGACGCATGGAGTTAATGTGGAACTTGTTGCCGATGGAGGAGTAATGGACTCATCTTCCTACTGAAACCCCGTCACATGGTTTTAGCTGGAGCTGGAGATTCGGGAACGACCAATGAGCCTCTGCGAAGAAAAATTACGAGCTGCACCGGATGTTTTGGCGGACGTCAGACTGCTTAGAGAGGATGCGTTGAAAGCGTTCTACACCCTGGAAATGCTATCGACGAGTGTTTCTGGTGACAAATCCACGTTGCTGGAAACTGCTACTCCTTAAACGCTACTGCTGGACGAACTCGACTTATGTTTGTAGACTGTTGAACGAAGAGGCAATGAGGATCGCTCCAAAATAAGCTGCACGGAGCGGACGAAGCGAAACTAAGAGGATGTAGTAAGATATAGCGGACCAACTTAAAGCAGCAATCTCGACGCTGAACGATGGTCTTGTAAGTTTGGCTGTGCTAAAAACGAAAGAATCCATCGGAGAGCTATGGACGGAGATACTCTGACGACAATTTTGGATACGGTGGAAAAGTCTTGCGGGCGACTGGATGTGCTGAAGTGTGTTCGGTTTTCGCCTTCATGACCTGGTGAACCGGAGGTGCCAGCTGGAACTGCGCAGAAGTGTGGACATGTCACGTTGAACGAGTTCGGAGTCGGGATGCAGAAGATAACAAAGTAGACGATAAATGCGGCAAGCTGTAAGGCGCAACACGAGCAGATGCAGCAGGTCGAGCAGAGCCATCAGTAGACGATTTCAGGTATTTCTTACGAGATGTTGCAGCTCAATCAGACCTTTGATAATGATTGAAGTGCATTTGGAACCTCATAAAACCACGAAGACGCATGGAGTTAATGTGGAACTTGTTGCCGATGGAGGAGTAATGGACTCATCTTCCTACTGAAACCCCGTCACATGGTTTTAGCTGGAGCTGGAGATTCGGGAACGACCAATGAGCCTCTGCGAAGAAAAATTACGAGCTGCACCGGATGTTTTGGCGGACGTCAGACTGCTTAGAGAGGATGCGTTGAAAGCGTTCTACACCCTGGAAATGCTATCGACGAGTGTTTCTGGTGACAAACCCACGTTGCTGGAAGCTGCTACTCCTTAAACGCTACTGCTGGACGAACTCGACTTATGTTTGTAGACTGTTAGACGAAGAGGCAATGAGGATCGCTCCAAAATAAGCTGCACGGAGCGGACGAAGCGAAACTAAGAGGATGCAGTAAGATATAGCGGACCAACTTAAAGCAGCAATCTCGACGCTGAACGATGGTCTTGTAAGTTTGGCTGTGCTAAAAACGAAAGAATCCATCGGAGAGCTATGGACGGTGATACTCTGACGACAATTTTGAGTACGCTGGAAAAGTCTTGCGGGCGACTGGATGTGCTGAAGTGTGTTCGGTTTTCGCCTTCATGACCTGGTGAACCGGAGGTGCCAGCTGGAACTGCGCAGAAGTGTGGACATGTCACGTTGAACGAGTTCGGAGTCGGGATGCAGAAGATAACAAAGTAGACGATAAATGCGGCAAGCTGTAAGGCGCAACACGAGCAGATGCAGCAGGTCGAGCAGAGCCATCAGTAGACGATTTCAGGTATTTCTTACGAGATGTTGCAGCTCAATCAGACCTTTGATAATGATTGAAGTGCATTTGGAACCTCATAAAACCACGAAGACGCATGGAGTTAATGTGGAACTTGTTGCCGATGGAGGAGTAATGAACTCATCTTCCTACTGAAACCCCGTCACATGGTTTTAGCTGGAGCTGGAGATTCGGGAACGACCAATGAGCCTCTGCGAAGAAAAATTACGAGCTGCACCGGATGTTTTGGCGGACGTCAGACTGCTTAGAGAGGATGCGTTGAAAGCGTTCTACACCCTGGAAATGCTATCGACGAGTGTTTCTGGTGACAAACCCACGTTGCTGGAAGCTGCTACTCCTTAAACGTTATTGCTGGACGAACTCGGCTGTTGTTTGTAGACTGTCGCGGACGAAGCGAGACTAAGCGGATGCAGCAAGATATAGTGGATCAACTTAAAGCAGCAATCTCGACGCTGAACGATGGTTGGACCTGAGTAACAGCTACAGCTACAAGAAACGGAATGAAACATATCACGTGGCAAGCACCAACGGACACTTCCGAGCAGGGTCGGAACAGAAAACTTGCAGCTAGGTAGACCAAGCGTTGAAGCGACCTCTTTGCTATTCCCGACGAATATTTTAGCGATGGTAATCGGTAGTTCCTTCCGCCCTGGATAGTTGTCAAAAACAATAGACGATGGACGATTCATTTTTAACTATTTGTGGACGAACAAGGGATGGAAACCAACAGTACTTATAAAAATGTTTGCAATGAGGAACGATGCTCGACGTTTAACGTTCAACGTGTCACATCACATTTTTAACGCCCCAAATAAAACGTTGTCGATGATGATTGAATTAAGGTTTTATCACAATTATATGCATCCGTAATGTGAGTGCTCATTTTGTCACATTTTTCCCCCCACAGTATTATTACATGGACATAAATCAAACATCGAGTTTGGCCATTGAAATAATTTCCAAAGTTATATTTAAACCCACCAAACGCTAACATTTTCACATCATTATTAATGGAAAATCAACGTCAAATCATTGTAGATTACAGCCGATTATGACATCTTCGCTCGTAATTAAATGCTTACATGCAGATCGAAGTAATTATTTACGAAAGGCTCGATTTGTTCTTCACAAATCTGTCCAATTAATGAAAATGTTTCTAAGTCAGCGTGTTGTGATAGTAAACCGAAAATACCAGATACATGCATTCATCAAAGACATATAAAAATAATTTACAACTGTTTTTTAATCGATTTTAGATTACAAATAAGACAATGCTCATACAATCTAAGACATAAAGGCACTTACCGTTGAAGGAGGATTTCGTAAAATCAACGAGTCACTGCACTATTTTGCACGATTGAAACAATTGCCGTGGTAATGTTTTGAGAAATGAGTACTTATCGTGTGAAATTGCTTTCTATAAAGTTCGATACGTGTCTAATTGTTTATTTTATTTTTAAAATTTGCGTTGAAGTAAGCAATCTATTTTCACTGTCACTATTGCGCTCGGTTGCACCTGTGTATGTGTAACTATACACTCATACTTCTAAAGTGTTTGTAAGACAATTCCGAAAAAAATGGATTTATTTCAATTTTACCCTAGGGTATTGAAATAAAAAAAACTAACAAAAAGAGAGTTTTTATTTTTGAGCTTTTGGCCGAAAAACCTGACAGCTAACAACATATATCACATCTAATCGTACTGTTCCAGATTCTATAATTCTGCCTATTTTGTATCGTATGGCAAAAAGGACCGATTGCTTCCAGTTTAACTCTGTACATTTTCGTAGAGCACACGCATCAAAAATCACTACCACACGTAACGATCACTGTCGAAAAAATCGATCACTTTTCTGTTCTCACTGCGTTGCGGTCCTTTATATCAATGCTTTTCTTAATTTGGAAAAAAAATAACACTTGGTTGCACTAACGACACGAAGCCCGGAGCGGCGCTACCGTACGATTCAACGTTCAACGATCGAATGACGATCAACGACGATCGCCGTGCTCGCTCTCTGTGGCGAACTTGTACGAAAAGCGTGAGAGTGAGTGAGTGAGTGAGTGTACGTGTTCGATGGGTTAGCAAAAACGAATGTGCGAAAGCGATGGAAGCCACGAGCTTATTTACGCATCTATCTTTGTCGTTCCCAACCCGGCACTCAGAGAGGCACTCAAAGAAAAATGAGTGCAACACTCACCAACAAAAAAAAAACATAATGCGCTCTTTGTGTGTGTAGTCGATGAATTGATGCGTCACACACATTTCGAATAATGATTCGCAGTTGCTGTCCGCTCTAGCGAAGTGTTCGGAATGTGGGAAAATGAGACAAATGATCAAATTCTAATTTTACAGGCGTGGCTTTCTCCCTGCGGCTGGGTTCAACAAAGAAAAATACCGCCTTGGCGTACAATAAATGGTAGCAGTTGTAGAAAAGTGTGATAAAACAAGTTATTTACATTTTTCAATTCTACTGTGCTTTCAATTCTACTGTGAAATGTATGTAATGCCCCAATTTAATGTGTATGAAACATAAAAATCATTTCATCGTTGAATTGGTCCAAAATGTATCGAATTGCTTAAGAAATACTTGGAACGGCTCAGTAAAAAGGGTTTCCGCTGCTATTAAACTGTCAATGTCAATGTTTTTCCCCACAATTTTAGTCATACGGTATTTTTCTATCATTATATTTTCGCATTTTTTTTTAGAAATTTTTACATTTTTTCAATGTTTTACCAGAGTGCTATTACATGAACATAAATCAAATAATGGAAACAAATCAGTAAACACTGTTGATCGTAGATCGGGTTTTGCCATGAACATAACTTCAAAAGAAATATTTTAACCCACCAAACGCTAACATTTACACATCGAAATGATTGAAAAATCAACTTCAAATCGTTGTAGATTGGAGCCGGTCGACTAAACTTTCCTCAAAAGGAATTGTATATTATTACATGAATGTTCGCTCATTATATTATGCATAAATGCAGAACTAAAGAATTGTTTGCGATAGGCTCAATTGAATCTTAACAAATCCGATCAATTAATGATAATGTTTCTAAGTCGAAAATACCAGATTATGTGATACGCAGTATATGTATATTCATGCATCCATCAAACACATTTTAAAATAATAGATTTTTTTAATCGATGTTACTAATAAAATAATGCTAATACAAACGTATACATAAAAGCACTTACCGTTGAATGATGTCTTCGTAAAAAGAATGAGTCACTGCACAGTTTTTCAGATTGTAACAATTGTTGAGATAATATTTTTGGAAATGTGTACTTTTTGTATCAATATCGCTTTAACTCGTGATTTTGTTCAAAGTTCGACACGTATGTAATTGTTTGTTTATTTTAAAGTTTTGCTTTGAGATAAACAATATATCTTCACTGTTACACTCGCGCTCGGTCGCACCTAATATTTTTGCTAAATGACAGGAAATGGTGAGAACTACATTGCCTTTAACATAAATGCATGAGATCTCTTGAGATTTTTTTGGCACATTGAACATACAACTTCTAAACTAGTTTCTAAACAATAACAAAAAATTGAATGTATTTAAATTTTACCCTGAGGTATTGAAACAAAAAAAAAAACTTCACAAAAATAGCTTTCATGGCAGCGAATTTATTTACGACCACTGTGCTACAACGGATGATTAATATAATCCATTGCTACTGGAAATTGAAAATAGAGGACAACGACACAAATTATATCAATCGAATCAAGGATGAGCTAGCTTTTATCATATGAGGTAGCCGATCACGGCTAGCTGTGGCAAACTGTGACGTGAAACTTGTAATATTATCGATTGTACACGCAAAGTCCATTTCGCAAATGCAAAAACAGCTCCAAAGCCCACAAACTCAGTGTAGCATGATATTTGAATTTTACTCAAAAGCGCTTAGCAAAAACGCAACAAATATTACCAAAATCTATCAAAAAACGCTTTATAGCGTTCGGCAAATAATTCGCATGATAGCAAATTAGTTTCATATTTTTCCCTCCAGTAGCCGAAAAGCTGTCAGTAAACAATTTACATCAAACCTAATAGAATTGTTCCAGATTCTATAGTTCCACCTATTTTGTATCGTTTAGCAAAAACGACAAGTTGCTTCGAGTTTGGCACTATAAATTTTTACACAGCACACGCACCAAATATCGCTACCACACGTTGTGTTCACTGTTAAATAAAATAAATGTATCACTTTTCCGTTTCACTGTGTTGGGGTCCTATTGCCAATATTTTTCTTGACTTTGAATTTTTTTTGACACTTGGTTGCTCCAACGACACGAGGCCTGGAGCAGCGTTACCGTACGATTCAACGTTCAACGATCGAATGACGATCGCCGTGCTCGCTCTCTGTGGCGAACTGTGCGAAAAGCGTTTACGTGTGTGTGCGTGATCGTTGGGTTAGCAAAAATAAATGTGCGAAAGCGATGGAAGCCACAAGCTTTTTTTATGCGTCTATCTTTGTCGTACACAACTCAGCTCTCAGAGAGAGACTCAGAGAAAGAAGTGCGGCACTCACCACTACAAATTTCCCCTCAGCTTCAAGTGAGCTCCTTTCCGTGGGGCTCTCGTTCTCGCATTTATTCTCTTTCTCACTTTCATTCTCATTCTCACTTTCATTCTCATTCTTGCTCTCATTTTCATTACCTATGTTTTTTTTTTGCTAACAATTTGGACCTGTTTACTGTCGTGTTTTGAAATTTGTTGTTTCAGTTCATTATGTTCCTTCCGCTCCTCAACTTTTAGTGCAAATGTGCACCATTGTGCCTTGTGTGAAAATAAACAAGATTAATTAAAAAAATAATTTAACATAACAGTTTTATTAATTCTCTGAGCCAAGGCCAGTGGTTTCCAACAAGTCATTTCCGTTGTGTCGCTAAAATAACAAAAATATCGCTATAGCTGTATTTTTTTTAACATTGAATGTTGTTCTATTCTTGAAGTGTATTTGAAGGAGACGTTTCGAGCTGTGTTATTTGTGACGCTCTTGGTTTGAGTCCCTTCACAGTTTTATCATTTTGAGGATAGGTGTCATCAAATGTCACAGCAGTTCTGTAAAACTGGAGGTCTAGAAAACTAAGAAAAATCAAAATTAAAAAAATGGGACACGAAGTGATGGTGCAAAAGTCTGCGTATTTGCTAGTACTTTAGGAATGAATCATTTGTCTGTTATTACAGGGTTTAACAGTCCAATTGATAACTATCCACATGATTAATACAATGCCCGATTTGAAAAACACAACTGTCCACCAACTGTTGGCCTCGACTTGGGCAAACGTCAGGTGTGAAGTAGTTTATTGGTCAGTAGTAAAACCCTGTAAACAAATTAGTTACGCTATGGGTTAAAATGTGGTTCAATGGCAACGACTCATCATTTTTCATTTTTTGCATGGAAACGTGCTCAAACGTGTTTTCGAAGCACCTTCGCTCCGAAAGCAATGCGGCGCAGCTCAAGCAGAAACAAAACGAACAACGAAAATAACGGCTCGAGTCTCACTCGGGCAAAACAATACAAAAAGACATAGCGATCATGGGCGCGGCTCTGACGAACCTGTAAAGGGGTTAATCAAAAGGCAGGTAGGTTGTTTAAGTTGTACTTGATAGCAGTCTATGTCCTAATATTGTATATAAGATTAGGTTAAAAAACATAAGATAGAAGGTTTGTTAAGTTGTTAGCATTCAATGGTGAAGAAAATGAATTATTCATTTGAATATAAAAAATAGGAATGAATACGATAGAAAAACATACACTACAATGCTTATTGTCTGTACTTTATCTCAGCAACTCTCGGCAAAAGGAATAGCAGCACCAACAAAGAGAGAGAACTTGCTGCTCTGAGCTGCAGCGCTGGCCTTGTATCAGAGCAGGTTTGTCAAACTGGCAACTACCGAGGGTTCTGTATGCGGCACGTTACGATACGAAGTTATGATTAAAGTTTGCATTAAAAAAATTGGCAAAATTTTGTGAATTTTGTATGGATTCACCTGAACTTATTTTTACAAACTTTCTTCCGCACTAGCAGTCTTAGTACCTAGTAACTTAGTAACCTATGAGTTCCTGGACAAAATTTTACACCTCTATCAGTCGAGCTCTAGCCGTGATGGGCAAAAAAGTGAAGCAGCTTCGATTAGAAACGGGGGCAATCAAAGAACGGTTCCCCGTAGTGTCTAAAACGGACTCCGTGTGGCAGTTTGTGGACGTCGTATAAGCCTGTTCTGATATTTACATCATCTTGGCATTATTAGACTACAATCAGAGCATCCCAGTTCTTAATGGTCAACATCCCTGAGCGACAAGAAGCTCCAAAGGATGCCGAAAATGGAACCTGAGGGACCTGTCGCTACATCGCTACGATAGCTTGGCCAGGAGGTCGATGCAACCGTCCAAGAAGTAAAATAGTACTTTGAAAACATGAACAAACAGGAAGCAAAAATTGTGTCCACTAGCTTCGCAGTGGTAAACAATAACGCCAAACATCAATGCCACCATTTTAGGTAAATTTAGGAGAAATTTCGATAGGACACCGCCAGCTGGTCCAACATCTCCCGACGCTATGTCGTCGAATTTGTCTGAACAAATATAATAGAAAAGCTCTACTTCAACAATTTTGTTGTGAAAACTTAGGAGGAATTGATCAAAATCGAAGGTAGACTTTGAAACTTATTAGAAAACATTTGTATCATGGGTATCACTCCATAGTAACTAATCTGGTTGATTTTCTTAGCTACTACGATTCCAATTCCCGTATAAAGGCTTTCAAGTTGATTGCATCACTATACAAATTGTACTAAATTTCCTACGCTATTTCCTACGATTGAATCCTACGCTAATTCCTACGCTAATTCTTACGCTAATTCCTACGCTGAATTCCTACGCTAATTCCTGCGGTAATTCTTACGCCAATTCCTACGCTGAATTCCTTCATTATACCTATGATGCACATTTACTACCGGGTATGGCTTGTCGACTGGAACTGAAATTGTATCGGTTCCAGACATGGCCCAGGTCCAAATATCATGACGAATCCGATTCCAAACAGTTCCTGGAACTGTTCCTGAAAATAAATGAAATCGGGAGCTATTTCTGGATCAGCCTGGGATCATGATTTCCAGGTTCATTATGAGTTTACTTTCAGTTCCATGACCGGTGTGGGTTCATGATCGGTTCCACGACCAGTATGGGTTCATGGTAGGTTCCATGACCGGAGTAGGTTCCAGATTGGTTCCAAAACCAGTAAGGTTTTATGATAGGTAGCAGGGCTGTTATGGGTTCATTAAAGTTTCCAGGACCCGTTCATGATAGGTTATAGGGCCGTAAAGGGTTCATGATCTGTTCCAGGACCTGTATGGCCAGTATTATTTCCAGAACCGGTTTGGGTTCAGTATCGGTTGACCTTGAACCAGAAAAGGTGATGTAATGGAGTCAGGACCAGTATGGGTTGGATTTTGGTGTCGGTCCCTTAAGGGGTCGTCATAAGTACTTAATTTTATTTGAGTTTAGAGACTATTATTTTCAGTTTACTCACTACAATGTAGGAGATCTTTTAAATTTAGGTGCGTAGCCCTGTAATTTGACCAAATTAACTAGTATACACCTCATGCCTCATGCCTCAAAGCTTTTATATGCAGACGATCTTAAGACGAACTTGTCTAAACATTTTGTATTGTTCTTTAGTTCGTCCGATTGTTGAAATTGCTAGTATAGTTTTGATCCCTTTACAACAAGATAGAATAGATAAATTAAAGGCCATCCGAAACAAGTTTACAAAAACTCGTTTTCTATCGCTTATTCATGTCGAATATCCCTTGTCCCTCATAATCGACTAGCAGATTATTATTCAGACTAGAATCTTTACAATGTCGTAGAATGACGGCAAGGTGTAGTTTTCCATTAAAAGGTTGCCACAGGGATTATTGCCACCTCGTCTATTCTAATGCATATTAACTTCTTAGCTACAGGTAGAATTTTAAGAGCAAGGTATCTTTCAAGACCAAACTTCAGGACTAAATTATATTGCTCGAGCGACCTGAGCTAACCTCTGAAACACGAAGTTGATTTTCACATGAAGATTAAACAACGAAGGACTTTTCTGAGATTTATGTCGTGTTTGGTGTAGCTGTTTATTTTTATATTTAGTGCGTTCTTCTCTAACTCAAATCAATGGTGTTTGTTAAAGCTTTGTTTCAGGTCTTTTAATTCTAAAAATAATTTTAGTAATGTGTTAGGTAGGCAAAAACAATTAATTAATATATAAAATAATAATAAAGTTAAAAACATACCTACACGCCAACTGTGCTCGATCAACATGATGAAAATTCCGGAAAAATGAAGGTAATAAACCGGAAGGTGCGAGGTAGCTTGCAAGGTAATATTTTTTTTCTTCTTTACAAAGCTATTATCTAATATAGCTTTTTTTCTACAGCCAGCTAAAAAGACTTTTTTTCTTTAATGCAAACGTCAGTCTAGCTTAGACTTGAGATGAAACACCTAGAGCGTCGATTTTCCTATTAGATATTGCGGTCCATGAAAATATTTTTGGGGTTA
Organism: Anopheles merus; assembly: GCF_017562075.2. NCBI lineage: Eukaryota > Metazoa > Arthropoda > Insecta > Diptera > Culicidae > Anopheles > Anopheles merus. Next base: position 7,342,769 of record NC_054081.1, on the reverse strand, counting down.
CCAAGTGGCCCGTCGAACAAACGAGTTTGACACATCTGTTTTAGAGGATCAGAAGAGCGTTAACGGACCTAACGCTCTCACCGCTCTCTTACCTTCTACTGTGTACTTCGCAGAAAATCAGCGCGGTCTGTCTGCGTTCAAAGGGTAAACAAAAAAAAAAAAACAAAAAAAAGCGGAAAGTCTTATCGCCTGCGAAAACTAATAACTGCACAACATAATTTCGCTTGAAGTGGCAGGAGTTAGCGATTAAATTCGTTATTTGAGCTGATTCCAACTGAAGATTAGCATGTTTGCGCATTTTAAAGAAGTTTTTTTTTTCCTAATTCGATCACATAGGACTTTATTTTGCATTTGAAAATCGATGTGTCAGTTCAGTACAATTTGCACGAAAAACTGTCAAATTTTGGAAAATAGCGAAATCGCATACATCGTGTATGGCGTACATCGGAGAATGCTCCACAGTCGAGAAATGCTTGTGTCAGCCATGGTGCCTTGGTTTCCAGCCCCTCTAGTTTTCTAAAGATAAAGCACGAGGCGCGAAGGAACCGTCCTGCTTGCGTTGCGTAATTCTAGTCGCTATAAACGTGCTTCTTCTTCAGAAACTCCGCCCGAACTACCGAAAAAATAGAAAATAAAATAGCGCGTAATGGTTTTGGGTACGATTTTTCGTATTTTTATTAAATCATATTTTTCTTTTCTTCTAATCTAGGTCTAGTCTCTTACCCACAAGGGCACCCGTGATGGTGGACACTCTTGCTGGGGCTGCTTTTTGGAGGGCAACTTTTTTGTTGTTTTGTTTATCTAACCAAGTTGGCTTGACAAGCTTCCCCTTGAATCGGGGGGGGGGGGGGGGGTGATTAATGCAAACGTTTGCTAGAACACATCGCAACCTCCAACGGCCAAAGGGATCAAGCCACTTATCGTTCTTTCTTCCGCTCTTTCTTTCCTGCGCTATTTGTAGCTCAGAACACACATGATCACATTTCGCTAGCCGGCCAGCGCGTCACCAAGCTTTGCGTAGTATTTCCGCTACGGGGCCGTTGCAAACGTGCCCCATTGCACGGCGAACGAAACGCACCGTCATCGATTTGCTTCTTCTCCCCATCCACCCCGGATGCAGCCAAGCATCGAGCGCACGATCGCTACGGCAAACGTTATCTCGAAACAAAATAAAATAAAAAAAACCAGCAGCAAACTACAGCCAGCGACGAGGGCAGGAATGCAGCGCGACCTATCGCTCGGTTCGCTCTCGTTGAATGATTTTCGATGACGCTGGTTAATCGGTTATCGGTTTTCCTTTTTAACGGCTGTGCTTTACTTCCAGACACTGGCAAAGGTGAAGCGAATGCGCGCGGTAAGTTCAATCGGCATGGGTCCGGCGGAAAACATTTTGTCCTTGGCACGGTAGGCACGGTCCGGCAGAGGAGAAGGACGGTTAGCGTGGTGCCGCGATGCGTGCGAAGCAGGCAGGCAAAACAACAGAGTGTGTGTTTGTGTTTTATCGTGGCTTAGAAAGGGTGGCAACCGTTGGTTGCTGCTGAGCGTCCCACCCTACCGAGACCGCCTTCTGACACCATAAGCATCGCATAAAAATGCTCGCCCCCCCCCCCCCTCCCGGGCAAGCACTATTGCCGTCCGTTGTGTGCCGGCTTTGTTCGTCGATCGTTTGGCAGTACGTGCCGTCGTGGCGTGCAATTCGATCTACATCCTGGCCGGATCAAGTCAAGAGCGAATCAGGCACGTCTCGGCTGCCCTACCCGGGCGTGATCAGTGGCTCGGTATCGTTCGCAACAGGCATCACCCAGCAGCCAGGGCCGGATCACAGTTGGCGTGCGTGGCAGGATGTGGTGTATCGGTTTGCTCCCCTCGTTCGTGTTCGTTCCGTCGTGCCGCACTTGCGCAGTGGTCGGCCGATCGCGGACGTGCCGCAGGGTATCACTGCGAGGGGGGGGGGGGGGGCAAAAGTGTTGAAAGATCCACCCCCCCCTTGCCAAACGAGAAAAGTGCCCCAGGTGCCGAGGTTCAGTATGGTTCTAGCCTTTGCCCGTGCCAGTAGCCGAACTATTCTGTGGAAGCCAATACAGTGTGCCGCGTCGTGTACAAGTGTTCCACAGCGACTTTGAGTGTGTTTGAGTGAGAGTGCGTTTGGGTTGGAAAAACGAACAACCGGGATTGCGTTTGCTCACTCTTGCGAAGGTGTGGAAGCGTTACAGTTGGGTTTGTTTTATTTGTTGGGGACAGCGGTCGATAATGTAATGTGCTTCGGGTCTGATCTGGCGATCTGTTCAGTAGTCCGGCTGATAGAGCGACCTGTTTTGATCGCTTTTCGTCCAGAGACTGTGATTACATAGCATAGCTAGCTAGCTGAGTGATAGTTGGAGTTTTGGAACCGTGCCTAGTGGAGTCAAAGATCAGTGGATTACATCAAAATTCGTATGTGACTTCAAAGCTAAATGTGTTTGTGAAAGCTGGCTAATTTTTTATTGTTGTTACAAAACTAAATGCTCTTTTATGAGTGCAAATAGAGGAACGATTTTAATTGTAGTTCTTCGCCAGAACTTTGGACCAATTGTTGGAACGTCAATTATAGGAACTGTTTCTGAAAATATCCTTGTACAGAACTAAACTTCCGAACGACAGCTGGAACTGGAATCGCTCCACTTAGGGAGGGATACCGTTCCTGCAGATCCATCCTCATAACATTCACCCATTATTTTGAACAGATTGTTTCATTCACCCCTATCGTGCGCCCGTTGTGCAGTTTGTGCTTGCAATCTCTGTCGCTGTGTGTTTTTAGTTTTTTGTTTTGTTTTCGTGCTTTGCAAACAAGTGTTAGCCCGACCAACATCATGCCATTTTATGCGCTTGTGCATGCTGAAGGTTAGTGCCCGTGTCAAGATGATGATCTGTCACACGGTGTTTTCATTCCTTTTTTTTTTGTTTTGTTACGTCCATACCACAGGAGAGCCAAGCTCGTTCGACCAGAAGGAGGAAGCGCTGGCCGCCCTGCACGAATCCCAGGAGGGGCAGCTCGTACCGTTCCAGGACAAACCATCGCTGGACAAGTTTCTGGCCAATCCGACGGACGGGTACGAGGGTAAGTGGTGTTGGTCGCCGACATTTGGAAGCGATTTCCGTGGCAGGACACGGTCGAGAGCGATTGCCGGGATGGAACCGAAAACCCCTTTCAAGCATTGGAAATGGGAGGGCAATGCCTGAGCTGACCCTGTGCAGGATGTAATCACTTTATCCTAATCGCTCTTCCAAATTCGTTTGCGTTGTTTATTTAGTCTTGTTGCTCGACTCATGACTGCAACGAGTTAGCTATTTAGAGTATGCTACTGTGGATCAAATTTCGATCTGTACGCATTTCGTCCGGTTGCTTCCTGCTTCACTCTCTTCGCTGTTTTCGGTTTGAATTCTATCGAGACGATTGTTTGCGCTTCAACTGTTTGCTTCCTTTGCGTTCCACGCTTTTTGTATTTATTTTTAATTTAATGATTAGTGGTTCTGGTAGGATGGTGTCATGTTTTCAAGTTTTTCACTGCTCCCAGTGTTTTAACAACCTCTTGATTTATAGTTATAAAATATATGTGTACATAGCTATAAACCTCTTGATAGATTTATAGCTCTTTGTTGCTGCCTTTCCAATGCAATCCATGCGTACAAAAATCATGCACCAACCCTGTAGTATAAAACATTAAAGTCCCTAACAGTTGATTGTATTACCAAATCGGTAAAACTATTGAAATATCTAAATATTAAATGTTTAACGTCATTAATATTTCATTTCAAAATGTTCAGTGCAATTGCTCACAGAAATACATTTCATTTCCCATGCATATCGTCCCGTAATTAGTTTTAACAAAACAGTTTAACTAACTTCAATAAGAACAAAACAAAACTCTAGACAGTACTCGTTGAACGAACGAACGAGGCATAAAGAGGAGATTAGTTACAGTAACAGCGAGGATAAACCGGAGCGTAGACGATTACGAAAGGTGCACAAAAAGGAATAGAAGTCAAACAGATCGGCATAACCATTGCGCATACGCATACAGACGTCTCTCGACACTAGTTGGCGGACGCAAATGGAGCGAGCGAGCAGGTGCATAGAGATGGATGGAAGATGGAGGGGAAGAGATGCCAATTTCACTTAGAAGGATGGAGGCTGTGCGTGTATGCGCCGTCATTCAAAAGTGTCAAGTCCAAGAACCTGACAGTGGATAAGATAAGGTGGAAGATTGAGGTCAAAGTTTTTGTTTTTTCAATGTTAAACGTGTGAACGCTTTTTGCACTCGTTCAATTTACGTAGCATTGTAGAGGAGGAAAAAGCTAACCACAATACGCATGGGAATTCTAGTATTGGCCTAACAAGGCCTACCAGTCGTACAGGATGCGTAAATCAAGGGTGCTGCTTTGCTGTTATTTTTGTTATTATGTAGGAAATAGTGGAGCAAAACGGGCAGCTTAAGCAGACTAATGATTATTCATTTGAATTTTTCACGAAACACAATTGTTCTAACGTTATCCTGTAGCTTTATAGTTTATCTGCAGACTACAATTATTAAAAAGTCACAAAAAATTCCAATAAGATTTTCTCCAATAGAAACTCCAATAGAAACGTTTATGTTTCACGTGAAGCTGATTTGACACGCGAGCGAAAATGGATATAGCAACGAGGCAAAATGGGCACATGTAAACAACACGTGAAACGTCAAACATGGGCAACTGGGGCAATATGGGCCATAAGAACAGCGCTTCAGGTCAACGCGTTTGGTAACGTGAAATGCTTTGTCTTCTTTTTTATCCTTTGACTACCTGTTCAGAGAGTCACTGCAAGTTATTCCAAAATTATATTTTTTTAAATTACAGTCGATACCACCTAATTTTGGCTCTAAGGCAGCAATTTTCGACATTGCGCATCAATTTTTGACTCTAACGCACCTATTTTTGTCTGTATGTCATGAATGTTTGGCTCCTGTAAGAATCATTACAATTTTACAAGGTATTTAAGCAGATTGTTAACAATTGTTATCTTACATTTCATAACAAATACAAAAAATTTGTAAATTGATTGTTTTTTGAGAAAAAATGATGAAATTTTAGAAATTCTAAATCTTTTGTTTACAGATGAAAATAGATGTCAATTTTGTTCACTCCATTAAAACTTCCAAAATTGGTAAAACAATTGTTTTATTTTAAATTCTATCAATAAATGTATTCACTACTTAACTTAATTTAAATCATTTCAGAACACACAGTTTCAGAAATTACGTAAAATTTTGTAAATAAACCGATTGACTCACAGTCAAAAATTGATGCCTTCGAGGCAAAAATGCATACGCTCTGTCAAAAATTGCTGCCTTCGAGACAAAAATAGGTAACTTAGAGTCAAAATTTGGCGGCAACGACTGTAAAATACGGTTCAATCGATAAAATTTGAGCTTTTCAACCAATGTCTGTTAGCTTTACCGTGTGAACAAACGCAACATTATAGCCCCGCCATGCCAAAAGAAGGTGCCCCTTTTTGCACCACGTGAAGCATTTATATACATTGTGTTATATTGATAATTAAAAATGGAACACATTCAATTGTCCAGCTCTTTTCATGGTAAATTAAATAGAAATACCATATATTACAAAATATTACACATAAAACGTCCATGCATCCCAGTGAAATTACGTTGATATTGCTTTCAACGTGCTAAAAGTGTTAAAAACTGCATTATTAAGCTTGCTAAATTATAGCTCGTATTCTCTATGACTTTTATTTAATAATTAGATTTAACATTTCCATGCAATTGATAATACACTCCAAATAAAAAAAAACTAATTTTAGGCTTTGAAATGTATTCTTCGTACGAAAAAATGCGTTAGGGCTAACTGCTGTAAGTCCATCCTTAGTTAGTTCGAAATGGATAGAGAATAAAAGGAATCTGATTCGTATTGCCCTCGTTTCCAGCGAACACCATCATCAAATGCGTGCCACTATGGTTAAATTTACGTTACGTACTTGATGGATGACACATTATACAGAGGGTGCCCATTTTGCTCCGTTTTCGCCTAAATTACAAGAGTAATAAGCAGGATGACGCGATCGACTGCAAGATGGAACACTGTCCGTGGGAAAACATAAAGATAAGCAATGTACAGTGCACCAGCATGAGAACCGACCGATCAACCATTGAAGAAATGTGTGCGGAACAAATGTGAATAGGAAACAGGAAAAAAACAGGTTTAGGTCGTCTGCAAAAATTAAATGAAAGAATCACACGGTAAAGTAATGGAGACTTTGCTGACAAAAAGGAATGCACAACAAGGGTCAAGGACCCTTAGGGTTGGTGGAACGCCAGGGGGACATATGAATGTACCCAAGACAGAAGCGAGTTTCCCATTATTGCAAGCTGATAGAGTTAAGTGAAAAGATGTTGAGAACGGCACATGGTCGAAAGCAACTTTGAGTATCAGTATATATGATGTTGAACTGCTGCCACTCATCAAGCTGTTTAAAAGGGAGTGGTATAAGGTCTAATTAGTGGAGAAAGGCGTAAAGTATAAAGACCTGTTCAGATAGATAGATTCGCGTAATCTAGTTTTATTGGAGCACACTATACAATCTCGCAACAGTTGTTGCTCGGAGGAAAAAAAGAACATTCATAGGAAAAACTCATAATGATGGTGCAATTATAGAAAATGGAATAGAATTAAAAACGGTTCATTATCAATCATTTTAAAAACCAATTGGAAAGCAGTGAAACAAGCGTAAATACCCCTCCACTTATAAACAAGGTGAATTAAAATTTGTCGATATATTTCATGCAATTACAACAGCAAATAAGAATACAAGTCCTAGTTTAGACGGTATATCGTATGAGTTCTATTAACCCCCTTTTTTATATTATACATAAAGAGCTAAACTTAATTCTGAGTGAGGTTCTCAATTTTCAGATTCCACCTGAATTTGTTGATGTTGTATAATTGTCTTCGTACCAAAATACAATCAAGAATCGCAGATTGTTGGAAGTTTAAACGCATTTCGTCCATTAACTCTTCTCAACTGTGACTATAAAATATTCATAACATATAAAACGTTCAGTTAGGCAAGGTGATCCCCTAGCAATGGTTCTATTCACGATCTATTTAAACCTGTAACTGGTTAAGCTAGAAGAAGTATGTAACGAACATGAAGACTTAGTGAACGCGTACGCTGATGATATTTCCATATAATAACAAAAAGTTCTGAAAAATAGAAGACATGAACGAAAAATTCAGAGAATTCGCATTAGATTCTGGAGCTAACACACTTAACGTTAGTAAATCGAGGTCGATTGACATTGGTTTTATCTCAGCTAGGAATAAGATTATCGTATATTGGTTTCAAAACAGTAACAAACATAAAATACTATTAATAATTTTCACCAATTCTTTACGACTTACCATAAAATTTACCTGCGAAGCAACTACGCAAAAATTTGCCCAAATATTTTGACATTACATAGCACGAGAGTTAAACCTTCATCAAAAAATAATAATAGCAAACACATACTTGACTTCTAACTTATAGTTTATTTGATCAGTATTATCAATAAGCAACACATACTTAGGGAAAATTGCTTCCAAATTAGGCTCTTCCATTTGGTCTGAAGAAAGCCTTAGAATTTCTCTCCGTCAGGTAGCTATGTCTCCTAAAACTCCTAGCCAAAAAGCTCTCTCCGTCAGGTAGCTATGTCTCCTAAAACTCCTAGCCAAAAGGAGGGCTGAATATTATAACACCGGAGACAAAATAACAAATAACTACTTATCAAAGGCATTTAAAAGAAATAGAATACATTAAACATACTAAGGAATTTATAGGGAATTCCCACGATTTATTGGTTGGTTCCCATCGATTTTTGGTGGATTCCAATATTTTTTTGGTGCGTTCCCACGATTTTTTGGTCGTTTCCCAGAATTTTTTGGTCCAATTGTATTGATATGCAATCGGAAAATACCAATAAATTATGTTAACGAACCAAAAATCTATAAAATACGATAACAAATTCGTGGGAACGCACCAATGAATCGTGGGAAACCCTGTATCACGATTAATCACAGTACACCCGATATCTCAGACATTCCATCATCCTATCCATGCTTACCTATCAACTGTAATAGTACAAAAACCAACAGGAAGCACAACTCAAGTTAAAATTTAAAAAAGCTCAACACAAAATAAAAGAATGTCGAGAGAGAAAAAGAAACTGGGAACTATTCAGTGAAATAGCGCAAGAGCTCAAAATTAAATTACTGCCCTTAGATCGATTGATAAAACTAGATTTTAGAATGAACAACAATAAGGGATAACAATTAATCAAGCTATGCAGCAGTTACATAATAGGAATAATTGAAAATAAAATCCACCCACATATAGATAAACAAGGATTTAAGCAGATACTAAGTTTAACTCTAAAAGATAAAATAGGTTGAATTTCGGTGAATGAGGCCCTTCACGATTCTAGTCAGTTTTTTGTATGGAGTTTGACAGTTGGAGGCTGAAATCATGTACACACTCCATACAAAACCTCAAACAAAACTAGTCTGCAATTTTCAGTCTAGATTATTCTAGCCTCAAAGCTAGAATTACATTCGAGTACCTGCTCGAAAACACGGTGTTGTTTACATTTACCCCAAGGTGCATTTAAGAGATCACGTGGTGGAATCTAGAATCAAAGTGAATGTAGTCCAGGTAGTCTCATAGCATTTTTTTAAAACCAATTTTGAACATCACTTTTTGACAGAACGAGTGAAAACTTTTGCTCCAACCAGCTTTCTTGAGGCTTGAGGAATACACAAAACACTCTTAAAATCTTCATTCAGAAGCAGAAGCGATAAAAATCAGCCTTCTTAATTCATACACCTTTGGATAAGCCCACCTGTATATTGTACCCACTTAGAAAGCTGCTCGAAAACTGCTATGCAATGCAAACAGCTGACAGGCTGAAATTTCAGCCTACGAACTTAAAACGGAAAGGCCCCCAATGATGGAAAAATATAATTAGTTGATAAAAAATGGGATTTTTCATAGTTATTTGAAGGTATTGGAGCACACTATACATCTTCCAATAGCTTTGAAATGTACGTGCTTGTGTTCAATAGTTATCAACGTTAGAATGACAGTGTTGAAAAAAGGTAGTTTAATAGCAAGGATCTAGATCGTAGTAAAGAAAATGGTAAAAGTTATACACAACATTATAACTGTCCTCAATTTTAGCCTGAAGTAAAAGATTTGGCAAAAAAAAGAAAAACAACCTAGAAAACTACTAAAAGTCTTTTACCAAATGCATGCTACTGGACAAAAAGCTAGATAAGACGATGTATCGGTTGTAGTTGCATTCATCATTACGGCAAAACTATATTGCTTTTTATATTTTTCAAAGAAATGTCAATCGTTTGACCCTAAAACCATTTGTCTGTATTGAGAATGGCTTGTACTATAGTCAGATTCTAAAGGAACAGGTCTTTACAGCCATTTTCGCAAACCCATATGTAGTTTCGAACAGTAGTGAAAAGTGTACAAGAGATTCGAGTATGTGTGAAGTAACCCATTGCTTGGAGATGCCTCTGTTCACCTGTTTCGAGAATTGGAACCATCCGGCGCGATTTCCAAAGGACGGGAAATGTAGTAACGCTTGTTGGTTTATGTTTTTTGCTGCCAGAAATTGACTAACCGATTTTGTTTTCTCTTCCCACCTTCCCACGCAGCGCGCCGCGGGCCGCCGGGCAACGCGACCCAGCCGGTCATCACGCACGATACGCCGTCGCCGGCGCTGCAGCAACGGTTCATCAAGGCGGTTGGGATGGGCGACTTGGGACAGGTGAGCAGCCTGGTCCGCCAGGTGCCCGGACTGCTGATCGACAGCACGGCCCATCCGCGCCGGTTCGCTGCCGAGCGGCTGACCGCGCTGCACATTGCCGCCCGGTTCGGTGCGAGCCAGGTCGGCGAGTTCATCCTCGCGATGATCGCGTCCGGCGCCGTCGCCAAGGTGTACGCGGGCAGACGGGGCACCGTCGCGGACGCGGCCGTGCTCACCGTCCAGCTGCTCGACGACTATCTGAACGGGGTGGAGATGGACGCGGCCGAGACGCCGCTCCACCTCGCGGCCAAGTACGGCTGGAAGCCGATGGTGCGCATCCTGGTGGCGTACCCGCAGTGCGAGATGAAGCGCAACAGCGGCGGGCAGTTCCCGCAGGACCTGGTGTGCGAGAGTGCCGCCCCGGAGCGCGGCACGCACGAGTGCCGGCGGGCCATCGACAAGCTGCTGCGCGACTCGTACTTCGTGCCGCTGATACGCACCGAGTCCAACGTCGAGCTGCCGTACATTGGCGAGCCGTTCGCGCGCCGCCACCTGCCCGACCTGGGCAACGTGGGCACGATCCGGAAGCTGCGGTTTCTGCGCATCATCACCGCGTTCGCCGGGCCGATGACGCTGAGCGAGGCGCAAGCCTTCCGGCGGGAGTGGAAGACGCCGCCCCGCGTGGTCGTGCATGCGGACGCGGGGCCCGGCGCACCGACCAGCAGCTACCAGTACCGGTGCGAGCTGACCGGCCGGCTGTACGATCGGGCGCACCGGCACCAGGCGGCCGGGGTCGGCGAGCGGGCATTTCGCCGGGCGCACGTCGACTGCGCGCTGGAGCGCATCGGCCGCTCGCTCGCCCGTACCAAGGGCGTCCAGTGGAAGGAGTACTGGGCGTTCCTGGGCAGCTACCAAAACCTGAGCGACACGCAGGCACTGGCGATCTTCGAGCGATATCTCGAACGGCAGGCGGCGGTGACGCGCGCCCGCCCGGACCACGATCCGGACGCGATCGGCGGCAAGCAGACGGATCCGCAGAACCTGTGGGCGCTCTGCGCACTGCGCAACGTGTCGTACGACGAGAGCATCTACCCGCTGGTGAGCCGCTGGCAGCGCAAGATGCACACCCTCTACGCGGCGCTGCTGGGCAAGGACGGGGCCGATGCGCAATCGCCCAACGCGATCGCGAACGTGGGCCGCATCTCGTCCTAGGCGGTTGCGCTTGTTTGATTCCCATGTTGACATTCCGAACTATCATCGAGCTTGCTGCAGCTGTGCAGCGCTTTTGGAAGATTTATTTGTTCTTTTTATCACGTTTTGCATTACTTGCTTCATTCATATCGATACATTAAGCGTTATATTATATAAAGCCAAGGGAAAGATTGAAATGCAATCAAAGCACAGGGAATGAAGGCAGAAGAGCACAGTGGCTTACCTTTATACGCACGACATACTTACACAACAACCTGAAAACAGGAGTAGATTTAAAAAACTTACGCGCGTTTATGAAACTTTTGAAAACTCTTAAATCGTTTATTTCTTTAACATATAAATTATTTTCTGACATTTTTTTCTTCAACTACATAATGGATTTTTTTTATAAATATCTGAACGTCGTATTGAAAATGTTAAATTGTTCAAATGAACTTGAATCTACATTACTATACTTCGTTTCAAGTTATATCGCGTTTCAATGAATGTTCTCTTTTACATCGATTTTGTTGATGTCTAAAATGGAGATGTAAACAATGCACAAACTATTTACTGCACACGGTACGCTGGTGGTTGCTAAGCGAGCAATCGAACATTAACGTAGCATCTAATATCGCACCTCATACTTAGCTTGTTTCAATAAAGCATACGCACCGACACACAACAAGGTTTTATTTATTTTACATGGTTTTATTTTGAGAAATCAGTCCTCAACCTTTTCTTGATATATTTGCTTTTGTTCGTCAGTGTTTTTTGTTCCCATTAAATTGTGCAAAAAGATATGCACATTCTTTAAAGTACGTTACAGCATTCTACCTGCACGAAAAGTCGTTGTCAGTTTCATGCGGTGGAAAAGTTCTCTTTCGTTCTGTTCGACACGCACGATGGCAGCGCCTGGTGCCTCATCCCCATACGCAGGCTGAAAGGACCGCGTTGATGCTGGCCTGGTTATGGTATCCGGGTGGCCTTAGTATGACAGGAAACGTCTATGGCGCTCTGTTTTGTGGCAGCAAGTGGAATGAAAGGTACTAGACTAATTTTATTTATTTTTTCCCATCAAAAATATCTACACTTTTAACCATTTTTTTTGGCATTTTTCAGCAAACTCTTTGGTATAAATTCCTCTCGGTGAGCTTGCAGCTAGGCGCAAAAGGTTCTGCAAGGAAATCAGCTGCTCAATGTGTAGCAAAAACGATATATCAATGCACAAGAGTGCAGCATTCGCTAGTAGAAGGCAGCGATGGAGGCGCATGGTACTCCACGCCCGGCGCGTGGGCTACCAACACGTGTGTTACTACTATTGTTTGTATTATTATTATTACTTTTATTACTGTTATTAATATTATCATTTTCTCTCTTTCTACCTCTCTCTCTCTCTCTCTCTCTCTCTCTCTCTCTCTCTCTCTCTCTCTCTATTATCGGCTTGCTCGTGTCGGAGCACGTCGCCCTGACATACTTCTACAGCATGCTCGTTCCCCGGCTTCAACCTCCCATCCATGTAGACTCTCGATAACCGGTTCACGTTTGACCTGATCCAGCCATCGAGATCACTGTGCTACTCTGAGTCTCCTGAGTCTCATGCCGATCTGGGGATCACTGTCAAACACCTTCTTGGTGGGGCATGAGTCCGTCATTCTCACAACATGCCCTCATTATTCCTTATTAGTATACCTATTATTATTTCCATTAGGCTCATTTTACTCTTTTATTCGATTCGAGTCAAGTCGAGAAATTCACCTCGATCGCTCTTTGAAATATGCTTTTTAGTTTAGCACTCTGATTGGAAAAATCAAGCGAGGAAGGCTTATAGATAATCAAACGAAATGATTTATTTCAATCTAATTGCATTGCATTATCGGTTGGTTTCATTTTAGTCCATCCAATTAGATTTTACTGGCGTTTAATTTTTAATTTTAATTTTATTAACTGTCCCACGTATTACTACTTAACTTTTTAAAGCAAATGATCTTAAATACGTTTTCCCAAAACTGCCAAATTATCCATTTATATCCGTTTCCGACTAGGATTTTGAGGTCGCCTAGGACAAGCTGGAGTATAGATTTTAAATCGAATATAACAAGTATAAATTTTCATGGATAAGACTTTCCTACTTTGCACATTTCTATGGAAACCTCCAAACCACAATTAGAAGCTGTTTATTATAGCTGCAAAGTACACCAGAGTTCCTTAATAATATTAAAGTTCCTTAACAATTGTAGTCGTAATTAGTACACCGGCGGTTAACTGCGTGCAACGACCGAGAACTTAAGGAGATGATAAGTGCATTTAGATTCAAATGCTCAAGTAAGGATGGGCAATTGACGTTATTCGTAAATATTTACAACCTCGGTACAGCCTCGAATTATTGTTGCGCAGTTCGGTGTATGTGATGGATTTCAGTGCGAAAGTATTGATACATACATGTATCTAGAAAAAAAACAGGGAAATTTCTCTCTTTATTTGCCAATAATAAGTAAATAAATATATGATTTTAGTTTTGTAAAATAAATTTTTCAGTAACTGGTGTCTTCAAAAATGTATTAAAATAGCAAATAACCATTGCCACAGAAAAGATAGGAAATGTTTTATAATGTTTATAATGACGGAACCTAAAAATCTAAAGCTTATATAACAATATTGTAAGCCACATAACAGGAAAAGGACAAATCAAAAGATGAAATTATTTGAAAGGTTTTTATTCTTATCGGATTGCAACAATTACATTTGAGCCATGACCTTTACAAGCTTTTGGAACACTAAATCTGTGCCGAAATGTGATGCGTCCTTTACGTATGAAATTATGATAGAAAAAATTTTTGAGGTGTTTCAAAATGATTGAGTGCATTGACTTCATAGGGTAAAACACATTACCTTCATCATATCACGGGTAGTACTAATCGAAACAGATTTTTGAGGGTATCATAAAACATTAAAAACAATATCTTTTCAAGATTATTAGATCTATCCCAGAAAATAATTTACGAATAAAAGCAATCATTTACCTATGCTTAACATTAAACATTTAAACAGTAGCTTTAAATTAAACTACTATCTAAAAAATTAAAAAATAGCAGAAATCATTCCCACAGCAAAACTAAAAAAGGATCTCAATATTACGTTAAATTGCAGGCCGATGAGCAAACTGAGCTGTATGGGTAAATTTTTCAAAAATATCATATTTAAAAGGCCCGATTCTCATAGCAAGACACAAAACATCATCGACCCTTTGGCTTTCAAACAAATTTGGCCACCACTGACCAATTGTATAGGCTCACTAACACTATCAAATCTAACCGGACAGGATTAGCGATATTATAAAAAAAAACAATATGAAATATTGATCTGAATGCGTACGATGCTCCACAAACTCTCATCTAAACCGATACTTCCATTTGTAAATATTTTTGTTTTGTCTCTCTCTCATTTCTATTCCGAATATGATATTGCTCTCTTTGTATAGTGTTTAGAGGCTGAAGATAGTACAGAGTTGAAAAATGTAGTCAAAATAAGAAGTTGTTTTAGTATTTTTTCCTCTATCAATACGTCCTAGCTATTTAAAAACAAGAATAGTGTCCACAGTGCCAAGTTAAAATTAAGCTTTAATAAAATAAAAAGTACTGCCTAATGCCTAAGCGTCCTCTATGCCTGGGATGTCAACAAAAAAAGCGTCTTACAATGCTTGCGTGTAACTACAATTGTTTCCCTTGTAAAATGTATGTTGAACTTAAATAAAAACTAAAAGCCATTATATAGACCATCATTCTGCCGATCTCGCGATGTCATTCACTACTACCATGGGAAACTGGCAGTCAGCATCCGCCATATGAGGATCATCTCATGCTCCTTGGCCTTCACCAGCTGAAGGATAGGCGCCAAATTGCTCAGCAACTATTCGTAGCAGGTCTGCTAACATTGACAGCCCTATACGGCTTCAGCAACTCGACCTATATGCCCCAACGGTACCACTACGCCCTCGTCCACTGCTCGCGATCTCACATCATCACACCAATTATGGATCAGGCACCATGAGCAGATCGTTCGATGCCAGCAAAGATGATATTCAACTGTTCTGTTTTATTGTTGCGCAAAAAGAGTTTTTTTATTATTTGATTAATTTTCACTTAGAAACAGTGTTGCTTAGAGCACGTATGTATACCGAGTAATTATTCGCTTAAGGTAAGCATTAACCCTTGACCGATTGTACGCAGCATTTGGCTTTGGAAGAGGTACGAAAGCACGGCTCAAGCCTTTTAACAAATGAAACATTTTCCTTCATTCCAAGTGTATAGTATCACATTGTCCTAAATGAGCAAGCGGAATAACTTTCCATACTTTTCGTTTCGTTCGCAATACTTTCTCACTCCTGGGTCTACCAATAAAGGTCACATTAGACCTTGCATGAAAGTGAAATTTGGTTTTTTGTGTGTGCTTTATTTATTTTTTGTTTATTCAGGAGTAACGGTCCAAAAAGGCCGTATTGCTGTGCTTTATTTAAATGAATATTTTTCAAAATATGGCTTATTGTACACAAAAAAAAAGGATATTCCATTCCTCTAGATCAGGTATGTCAAACTGGCGTCCCCCTTCGATAATGAATGCGGCCCGCGAGAATATTTTGAGAAATGCTGAAAGCACTGCAAACCAAACATCTGTTAGTACTATTTGTCGAGGTGTATTAATTTTTTCAGAGAAGAACAATCATTATGTCTCTATATTTTTCTAAATTAACATTAATGTTCCCATAACATCTAACAAACTTCTTCTACACGTACGTACAGAACAACCGAGACCCTTAAGAAACATCGAATCGAATGCAAACTCATTCGTTTTATGTTTCAATTAAATTCTGAATATTAGCATAATTTTGTGCAGACCCGATTGCACATTCTGTACGGAAAAACAGATTTGCGTCAACTGTCTAGAAATGAAATGGGAATGAAAATAACAAGATACACACACTCGGAAACTTTGCAACAACTAGTGATGGATTGTCAAACCAACAGTTTCGCTCGTTGCCGTCCGAAGCCTATGGAGCCGTCTAGAGTCATTCGGAACCGTTCGAGTCATCGGTTGTC
The DNA here is from genome assembly GCF_017562075.2 of Anopheles merus. Classification (NCBI taxonomy): domain Eukaryota; kingdom Metazoa; phylum Arthropoda; class Insecta; order Diptera; family Culicidae; genus Anopheles; species Anopheles merus. The sequence goes on along the minus strand of NC_054081.1, from coordinate 7,326,646 downwards.
GCACGGAGCGGCTAGTCTGCAGTCAGAAATGGTTCCGGTCGGTCCTACCTTAGTCTTAGTCTTAGTGCCTCTGACTGCCGAGTAAAGGCTCCGAATTGCTCCGAACGGATCTGCACGGCTCCGACCTTAGTATGTTACATCTTTTATATTCGATTGGAGTCACTTCTGTTTTTTTCATAATCATCTCACCATAAATTCAGTTAATATCCAATATGTACGACTTATCGAAAGCGTTTGTAGCCAAGTTGAATTTATGTGCATCTCACATTCTACAAGACGAATTGTACTTTGCAACCACCTCCTCAAAAATCAAAACCAAAATGAAATGATTATACTTAAGATAAAAGGATTTAGATTAAGGTTTAAAATAAACGAAATGCCGAAGTCCTGCAATAAATAGCTAATTTATGGGTTAGCTCACACAGTCCTTTCCTTAATTCGCGAATCATTTCCCTTCAAGTGTCAAAAAAATATTTGCCAATCTTTTTGGGTTCACACACCACGAATCTGCGTCGGATAAAATTATCGTAATTTAACAAAATTATTCATAAATAACGGGTTCTTGTTACAAGAAATTAATATACCACCAGAACAATTGAGACTTGGAAATTAGCATTTGGGACTTGGAAAGAAAACTAATGTTTAAACACGATTTATTACAATTTTTCTCTTGAACTGTCAAAAAATTGCAGGCAAACAGTTTTGTTATTCATCCAGCGATGGATAGCTCGGATTGCTCATAAAAAGATTCGCAACAGGCAGCCAGATTTCCCCTACTTCAGTGAAAAAGTGGGGTTGAGCGATATTTTCTAACAGAACTGCCGTGTGAGAACACGACAAATGAAAAATATCGTATTTTAATAATAAGGATAAAAGAAATTGCATGTGACTTTAAAAGTATATTAAACATGTTTTTTAAATAAAAAAGAGCACAATGAAAAATAATATCGCAAATTTTTAAATAAGAAATGATTCCAGCTTTGAAGCGAGGAGTACAAAAAGTCAATTTGTTTAACAAGAATGATTTTACAGTATTCTATATAAATATTCAGGTATATTTCTTATTCTCAACTTCGCGACCCGCGAATCACTGAAAATCTGTACTTGCGGCCCTCTGATGAAATGAGTTTGACACAGCTGCTCTAGATCTAGATTCTAGACTATAAAAAAGGTTGAACTAATTGCTTGAATGCATTTCCTTGCGATTCCCTGCTGACCATTATTTACTCACCGTGAACAAAGCGGGGAATTGCAGAGAAATGCGTTTAATTTATTTGTTAAATATTTTTTGTAGTGTAAATAGTCGGGAAATTGAAAATCCTTTCTTTTGACGTACGATATGCCTTATTCTGATGTAAAGTAATTGAAATACAACAGAAAAACCCAAATTTTCAATTTCACTGTGGCTCAAAAGGCCGCTTAACGCAGGCCTAAGCATAACTTACCTGTCGCATGGCCTACCGCGATCAAGAATCGTTCATTAAATCACCTTCGGAGCTAGAATTTAGGAAAAGAGTAGCAACGCAACCAGCATAGTTCGATTTAGATTTATTGCAACCGAAGCTCACCGAAGGACTTACGAACCTAAAACAGGGAGAGGATGTGTGGGTGGGTGTGTGGGTGTGTTAGCGGAAGAGCTGCGAGTTTTGGAGCGACTGGCGCAGGAACTGGCTCGGCACGAGGTTGTGCGAGTACTCGACGCCCGGCACGACGACCTCGGCCGGCGGTTCCGGCTTCGGCACGATCGGCGGTATGCGCGACTGCCGGACCGCCTTGACGCGCGGCAGCGATTTGGTGAGGTAGTCGGCGGGCGGCATGGGCGGCGGGGCCGGCGCGTCGCTTTTCTGCGTGTGCAGGGCGGGCCGCAGCATCGTGCCCGGCTCGGACTTGACCGTGAGCGAGCCGAGGGGCGGCTCGGGCCGCTGGCCAGGCCCTGCCCGCCCGGCCAGCGGGACCGGCAGCAGCGGCAGCGGCTGGATGGTTTCGGGCGTGAGGGCCCGCCCGGAGCCGGTCGGGGAGCCGCTGGCGGCCCGCTGCTGCTGCAGCAGCAGCCGGGCGTTCAGATAGTTGGCCTCGTGCTGGCGGCGCAGCGCGTCCTGCAGCTGGACCGCGTCCTGGTGCTGGTGGGGGCTGTAGTGCCGATCGAAGTCGTTGTAGGGGCTGCGGCTGCGCCCGTTGGGGCTGTGGCTGGCGGGGCTGCCGTACGAGCCGTTGCGCGGATCGGGCGAGTCGGGGTAGAGGGCGGCGAAGCGGGCCGCGTTGCGCGCGCTCAGCTGCTGCTCGGGCGGCACCGGCAGCTCCTCCAGTGCGTCGTCCGCGAGCCGTCCGTTGGTGGCGTGGTGCGGTGCGCCGACGGCGAGGGCGTCCCGGGGCGGCGGCGGCACCATCGTCTCGTCGAGGGCGGTGGCAGTGGCGGCCGGCGCTGCGGGCGCTGGCGAGGCGAGATGGCGCCGGCTGAACGCAAAGTACGACCGCATCCGGGCCAGGTCGGACTCGATCTCCGCCAGCGACTTGCGGCCCGTGTTCGGCACGTGCCAGAGGGTGGCGACGGCCGCGACCACCCCCAGCACGATCGCGGTAATGTAGTGGGCGGCAATGACGCCCTTGTGGTCGCTGGCGGGCACCGGGTCGCCGCCGCCGGCCGGCTGCTCCACCCCGAACAGCGCGTCGCCCATGGTGACGCCGTAGTACTGGAGCAGCGCGACCGCCAGCAGCTCCAGCGCCGTGCCGAGGGCCAGCGCCGCCTCGTTGCAGTTCAGCGGCGCCAGCTCGAGGATGCTGATGGCGGGCAGGGGCAGGGCGGCGCCGAGAAAGGCGAAGAACAGCAGCATCGAGATGCCGTACTCGAGCTCGACCAGATCGGCGCAGTAGAACGCGACCGAGAGCACGAGCGCCACCACGTACAGGACGGACGCGCCGACGAACGCCGTCTTGGGGGCGAGCCGGAGCGCGAGCAGGGTGGTGAGCAGGGCGCCCCCGACCAGCAGCCAGAAGGGCAGGTAGCCGACGTCCTCCCGCTCCAGCACCGTCCGGCTGGCGGCGATGCCGGACACCAGCAGCACCCAGTAGAAGGCGAGCAGCCCGACCAGCTTGGTGCCGACCGCGTACACCGTCCAGAGCGTCCGGTAGCGGCAGCCCGGCTCGCCGGCCTGCTGCCCCCCGCCGACGATGCGCTCGGTCGACCAGCCGGTGCCGGCGGCGGCCATGCCCTTGCCGAGGGCCGGCGCCGCCCGCCCGAACTGGGCGTACGGGGCGAACGAGCGCCGGTCCGGGTTGAGCAGCCGGCCGCTGTCGTGGGCCATCGCCGTGTCGTAGTCGAGCGGGCGCCGGTAGTCGACGATCGACTCGCGCTGCAGCAGCTCGACCAGCCCGATCAGCACGAGCTGCAGCGTGCTGGCGGCCAGTAGCGCGATCGCCACGTTCTGGTGCAGCCGCTCCTCGCCGGCCGCACCGACCGAGGCCAGCTCCGCGATCGTGGCGGTCGTGGCGACGCCCGCCAGCAACCAGACCGTGCACAGGCACATGAGCAGGGCGCGGTGGCGGGCCCGGGCCCGGATGTGCAGGTAGCTCAGCCCCGGCACGAGCATCAGGCCGAGCGCGATGGCGCCGAGATAGATCGCCGGCACGACATCTGCAAGGGGGAGGGGGCGGAGGGGGGGAGGGGGTAGGCGAGAGAAGGAAGAGAAGAGGAGAAAGGATTAGTTTGCGGGTCGGAAGGTCGATTCAAGGCGTCGGAGGCGTTAAGCGAATAGCACCACATTCGCAACGGGAATGTTTCGCAATGTTCAAAATTCATTGATGAAGAAGAATAAGAAAAATAAAAATAAAAATAAAAAGAAGAACAAGAACAAGAAGAAAGGCATCAAGCAGGCAGGTGCGTGAATCTTGTTTACATTCGATATCGTAATGCGAGATTGTGTCATTTTGAATGAAAAGTGCAAGTGGGAACGCTACAAGCGTTAAAGAAGGGGCTATCCATAAATGACGTAATTCAAGGTGAAAAAAAAGAAGATAATTTTTGACATATTGCGGTCGCGGCCAATGTAAGTACAGTGGAGCGCCGTTTATCCGGGCTCATCGCGACTCGACCTCTCCCGTATAAGCGAATAACACTGATAATCCGTCGTAGTACATATTTTATCGCAAATTATTAATATTATTTTTTTTATATTATGTTTTGGTACAACCCAGTCAGTTTTCATCAACTTCATGTTTTACCAATCAGAATATTTAAAATATATCATGAATTGTGCTGTTTTTTGTTATGACAATGTGCTTTGATAATCGTTTTTTTCCAAATATTCTCCTCAGCACGCAATGTCACCTTTGTATCCAACTGTCATTGCTCAACAGCACGGAAAACGGCTAGCTGGATGAAAGGTACCCGGATAAGCGACGCTCCACTGTAGTTATAAAAATGGCAAACAAACCCTCTTTTCGATTATCCATGATTAGTAAAAAAAGTTTATTATTACAGTCGTTGCAACCAAATTTTGGCTCTGAGGCATCTAAATTTGAATCTAAGACATCAATTTTGGGACTTTGGTAGGCATGATAATTTTACAAGGTATTTGAGCAAATTTTTGAAAAATATAAATTTATAACACATGAACACTACACTAACCATGTATTGTGGTAGTTTAACATGAAAAAATAATGCAATTTTAGAAATCACTTGAAAATACACGCCAGCTTTGATCACTCCATTAAAACTTCCAAAATTGGCATATCAATGGTTACATTTTAAACTCTTGTAACGAAATGATGCACTACTTCACTTAATTTCAATAATTTTGTAATACACAGTTTCAGACATTACGTTAAATTTTGTAAATAAAGCAATTCACTCACAGTCAATAATTGATGTTTTAGAGACAAACATTGATGCCTTAGAGACAAAAATTGGTAAGTTAGAGTCAAAATTTAGCAAGATTGACTGTAATTGTACACCTGTCTCCAAACGTTCGCTTCATAATTTCAATAAACATTTTTGTAAGCTCTTGTTCACTTCGATAATATTTTAGGTTAGTTAGTTGACTTTGGTAAGTCTCTTATGTGGTTCTAGAGGATTAAATGGACAGTTTGAGTTGTTGTTTTGTTCGAGTGTATAGTTAAGTTTTTTAGTATCTGTAACAACAGATTAGTAGATAAAAAACAACAGTTTTTGGAGAAAATTTTTCAACTTCATCTAATCCATACAGTACAATGCTTACGGAATGGTTTTTTGAGCACATTCAACCATTTTAAGTATGAAAAATCACACTTTTCTGTACGAGGGTGTAAAAAAAAGACATCTGGCAGCTCAATAGCAACCCTGAACCTGCCACCGCCTACTTCCGAACAAACTCAGCAACTTGCTGAACTATAGTCCTCGAAAACTCTGTATAGATTGTTATGATATGTGGTAGAACCCTCATGCTGTGCTAGCTTAAAGAAATGAATATTAGAGAGGTTATTAGTAGTTTTCAAAATTATAGCTCGTATTGTGGCAATTGCCAAAAAGCCAAGCCCAAAAACATGAAGGAATGTAAGGAACCCCAATTCTTCCCTGCATCGAAATGCTTCGTAACTAATCTCCCTTCTCCCTGATTTTACTTTCGAGCGTTACGTAATTTATTGAAAATACCTGAAGAGGTTAGTTACGTTCAGTACTGTCCCGTAATGCAATAAACCTTCTACACTGAAACGCATCGGTTAAAGAAAGAGAGAGATATGCAGTGCATGATGTACTAACATTAGGATATTTTGTACATTTTTAAATAAATCCTCGTTCCAAATGTTGGACTGAGAGATGTCTCTGAAGTGTAATTAACGTGTTCGCAGGGCATTCGCAATTGCTGTGGAATGTTTGCACTTAGTGGCCTGACTCTTTTATCTTTTGTTTTTTTTGCATTGTTGTTTGCCTTTTGCGATAATTTTTGTACGCCTATCCTTGGACAAACTTACAAATTCCGTCAAAAATAACTTTCTTAGGGCATTACAGAAATCCAGAAAGAAAACAATATCCTCAAACAACAAGTAATCGAGCTTAAACTGAACAGTTTTCGCCATACATAGTTGAAAGCTTTGATATGCATTGTTGAAATGTTGATTGAAGCCCCCAGCTCACTTTTTTTTTATAAACCTCTACAATCAAGGTCAAACAACACATCTTCGGAAATCATTCGCTTCATCAACTGCTGCAACCTCTGTAGCAAACACGCTTCACAAAGTCTTTACGTTCTTCCCACAACACTGATGCTTCTTCACGGGCAGCGCTGAGTGAGGTGGTTCCCCTTCCACCACCCTTTTTCGCCCATGTGTGTCATTAGTTTGCCTATTCCCCCTCCCCCGTACACAAGCTCCCTCAAAGTGGTGGTTTGATAGTGATCGGGGCCCCGTTACACGCACCGCTGTACACGCATGTCGCGCTCGCTGTTTGACAGCTGTCAATCGCAAATTACGGGTGCGGTTCGCCAGCAAGTGCAAGGGCGCAAGGGGGAGAGCAGCGGAGAAAACACAGCCGCCCCGGTTTTTTTTTTTTTTTTTTTTTTTTTTTTTTTTTTTTTTTTTTTGATAGATGCTCCTGTTTGATAGCGGTTGTTTGACCTGGGCCGGGCGCGAGTCGTCGTGAGTCATCCAGGCAAGAATGTTCTGCCCGAAACTGGGTTAGAGGTTGGTTGAATGGGCCGCGGTGAGGGAGGTGATGCCGTAGTACCGTAGGAAGCGACGGGCGGTGAGAGAGGGAAAGAGAGAGAGAGAGAGAGAGAGAGAGAGAGAGAGAGAGAGAGAGAGCTGGAGAAGGCGCGCGCGCGCGCACGCTCACCCTTTGCTCACAATGTGATAAGATAAGAAGCGGCACGTAGATATTGGCAATCGAGTGCCCACACTTGAGCGCAATCGATGGCTGGAGCAGGCGGTGTGTGGGTCCACCCCCTCGCCCTCCCCTCCCCACCCGTCCCCATCCTTACCCTCGACCAGCAGGAAGACGAGCCCGGCGGTGAGGGCAAACGCGGTGGCGGCGAGCTGCAGGTACAGATGGATGAACTGCGTCTTGCGATAGTTGAGCTTGAGCCCGTTGGTCAGCACGACCGTGATCAGCATCGCGACGATCGCGATGATGTGCGGCCAGTAGTACGTTTCCTCGTACAGGCAGGCGGTCAGCTTGTCGGTGGCGGTCGGCAGCAGCAGCAGATAGCCGTAGATGATCCCGGCCGGGATGTACGCGATCCCGGCCGCCACCTCGGCGATGTGGTCCATTTCCCGTCCGCGGGCAACGTTTACACGCACATAAACACACACAGACACACACACACACACTAGCGCACGCACACTTGGTCACAGGCGCAGGCACATCGAGCGTGGCCGGACTAGGACGAACGAACGGATCTTTGCGCGAAAGTGGATGGTTGGCTTTGACGGGGTTAACTGCCCACACGGGTGCGTCTTATCAGCGTCAGGTGCGTCCGATGACTGAGCGCCCTGACGGTGGTACCGGCCACCATGCACAGCGACACGGCAATCGCAATCGATAAACCCGCTCGATGATACTCTTCGCCACACACGGAGCGAGCGAGAGACGGCTGGAATGCAGACACACACACACACACACGCACACAGTGCTGGCTAACATCGATCATCCACTGCCGGCGGGGTTTGAGATCGATTGGATCGAACCGATTTGGGTGGGTCCGATTTTTCAGCCGCCCTGCCTGCCTTTCCCGGTGCCAGAGCCATGTCACGTGTGGTGTGGCGACCCGATAGCACCGATGAGGCAATCGTGCGGCCCTGCTCTCCCACGCCCGTACCCCCCAAACAGCTTAATCGCTTTAAGACCTCCAGCGCGCTGACATTGAACGAAACTCCCACCTTAATTGGAGCGCATAAACATTCGAGTTTTGGAGGACGAACGGGGCCGACGATTTGATTCACACCTTACGACCGGTATGTGTGTGTGTGTGTGTGTGTGTGTGTGTGTGTGTGTGTGTGTGTGTGTGTGTGTGTGTGTGTGTGTGTGTGTGTGTGTGTGTGGGGCAATGAAGGGAGGGAGGTAAATTCCGGTCCGCAGCCCGTTCCCGCTTCCGATTCTATGTAAACAGAAAACAGTCAACCCGTTATCTTATCATCCAGCCATCACCTCCACCTTTGTCATACTTTGTCCCTACGAGAGTGTAGGTGAATCGCTTGTCCGACCGCTCAGCGTCCATGCCCTTCCAAGCTATCCGCTCCATTTCCTCTCCTCCTTCCCAAAACGGGTCTGGAAAAATCGATCGAGGTAGGCAAATGGGTTGTGCGTAGTGCGGACCAGCAGTGGTCAGCCGAGCACAACAGCCCAATAGGGATGATCCATTGATGACGCACCGGCACCGCTTCGCACACATAGCTTCCTTTGCGTTCTTTTGCTCCTAAAACTCAGCTCGAAGCTCAACGTTATTTTCCCGCAGCCTGCAATGTTTTGCCACGTTGACGTCCGGGAGGAGATAATCATACGCAACGCGTCACGCAAGCGGAACCGAGAGTGAATCCCTCTGTTCTCCGACCGACACCGTACCCGCGTGATAAGACGTGTGTGTGTGTGTTTGATTGTGCGATTGGCTCAAGCGGAAAGCTTCTATTGAGCCAGTCGATTTACCTACAACAATCGACTTAATCTGTTCTCCTCCCGATAGCGCGCAACCGCCCGCACTCCATAGCCGCGGCGGCCGAACGACAATCGAAAGAGGGTCGCCCGTTCGCGCTATTATCGTGCTGGTGTATCGCTCGCGCTATCCCGATTATTTGTTTTTCTTTTTTTTTCTTTATCGCATGCTCAGCCAACTCTGTCATCTATCTGTGCCGATGTGCCGTGGGTGCTGATAGCGTGCCCACCTTCGCGTGCTTGCGGTTAGCAAATCCGTTCCCGAATGGTCAGTGGAATGGTCAGTGAAGGAGACAAGAGGTTTATGTTGTTGGCATCCCAATAGAACGAGTGAGAGACAGAGATTTGGACCCGTTGAACGGACGGAGTGGTTCAAAATAACAAAGAATTAAGTAAATAATTAATCATTTAATTGAGCAAACGATCCTAGAACCTATCCCAAACGTAGACCGGCACTGGAAGTGATTCTGAAACCATAACGATCCTCAGTGTCAGTCATGGACCTGTAAAGCTGGTCCATTTTAAAACTGATGCAGTACCTACTCCGCTCCAGTAACCGATTCCGCTACCATATCTGTGAATTTACACCTTTTAAATATAGTCAGCCAGGGCCGTGAAGAGGTGTTTGAATATTGAAGAAATTTTGGCGTTACGTAATTCATGGATGACGCCTTACCGTTAATCAGGCTGCTGAGTTCGTTAATCGCAAGTGACTTTTTCATAAGTACAACAGCAAACAAATATTAAGCTATCGACATTTTTGTACATACTCGCTAAAACTGGTAGAAAAGGTTGATGTGATGTACAAAGTTGTTGCAGGGTTTCCCGAGGTTTTTCCCCAACATTTTTTGCATGCTTTCCTTATTGTTTTTTTATCATTCCCACGATTTATTGTGCGTTCTGCAGAATGCTAGGATCTCGTGAAGTGATTTGCTATGGGACGATTCCATTCAATCGTGAGACGAAACCAACACACAATATTTCCTGGTTTCAATAATGCTTCTACTAACCATAATAACAGTAATACAGGGTTTATAGGGCTTCCGGCGATTTTGTAGCGGTCTATGACAACATCGATGGTGAAGTGGATGGTGGGAGGAAAAATATATAACAAACTAGGATTACATTCCTCAACTATTTATGTAGCAAGAGCAAATATTTAGATTCTGCTAAAAAATCGTTGTTGAGCTTTTTGGGTCGTTTTTGTTTGATCGGATCAGTGTTGAACCTTTGTTCACAAAATTGAAAAGGTTCTCATAGCAATTTTAAATTAATTTTTGAAAGTCTTTTTACATACTTTGGGTTGCATTTTCAAAACAATCATTACAGGCAAAAAAACATGTTTTTTTTGTGAAATTTTTGATATTTAAAAAAATATATTTTTATAATTACTCTTATAAAACTTATAAAACCGTAAAATAAGTTATAAAAACACTTTTAAAAGATCGTCCAAAAATGTATTTCTTCAAAACTTTTCTGGAATGCGTTATTTATATTATTGAACGATTTTTAAATGCGTTAGTTAGCACATAAAACCTGTTTTTCAAAGTGTCTTTATAGTTATGGTACGACCATAAATTAGTTTTTTCATCATATGTCGTTTAAAAACGTTTTTAAAAATTTAAAAAAATATATAAGTAGATGTGAAATAGTATTTTGCACAACTCATACATTCACTGTTTTTATTTATCTCTTATGGATTATCCGCAAATCGCGAAAAACGACTGTCCATATAGTTGTGGTAGGCGCTGTTTTTTGACCCTTATGTGGTTTTTAACTGAGAATCACTCCAGTTAACGAATTTCCACTTTAAAAAACTCCAGTAAAACACATCCAGTTAGCGGTCACCTACTGTATAGTGTTTTGCATCCAGCTATGGAGCGCTCAGTTGTAACGCTGTACAAATTAAATTGAGATGTGTTAAAAAAGAACCAAGTGATGATTTATTTATTAATTTATTTATTTGTACCCATATTCGTCTTGCTTGATGAATCCGAATAAATAAATGAATAAATTTAAAATTATTTTTTTGAAAATCTTTTCACTTACTTTGGTGTGTTTCGGACAGTAGTGCGATATACAAACCATTTTTTTAATTTCCTATATTAAAAAATACAGTTACAGATATAGTACAATTTATTCTCTTAAAAGTCATTTAACCTCAAAAAATAAAATTAAACTTTTTTAAACTCGTTAAAAATCAATTTCTGTAAAACCTTTCTTAATGCATTCGTTAGTACAATAAATTTAATTATTGAAGTGCCTTTATAGTTATGACATAACCCCAAATTGATTTTTCCCAATAAGCTATTTAATAACGGTTTTAAAAATTTTAATAAAAAAAAATTTGTATGTAAATATATTTAATAGTACAGCGCCTACCACAACTATATGTACAGTCGTTTTTCACGATTTGCGGATAATCCATAAGATATAGATAAAAACAGTGAATGTATGAGCTGTGCAGAATATTATTTTACATATTCGTATATTTTTTGTAAAAATTTTTAACACGTCTTTACACGAAAAACTTATGACGAAAAAACAAATTTATGGTCTTACCATAACTATAAAGATACTTCGAAAAACAGGTTTTATGTGCTAACTAACGCATTTAAAAATCGTTCAAAAATATCAATAACATATCCCAGAAAGGTTTTAAAGAAATATATTTTTGGACGATTTTTAAAAGTGTTTTTATAACTTACTTTAAGGTTTTATAAGTTTGATAAGAGTAATTACCAAAATGTATTTTTAAATATAAAAAAAATCAAACCTAATAAAATAAAAAAAAATCGCCTGTAATGATTGTTTTAAAAATGCAAATGCGTTAGTTCGCACATAAAACCTGTTTTTCGAAGTGTCTTTATTATTATGGTACGACCATAAATTTGTTTTTTCTTCATAAGTCGTGTAAAAACGTGTAAAAAAAATAAAAAAAAATAAACGAAGATGTAAAATTGTATTTTGCACAACTCACACATTCACTGTTTTCATGTATCTCATCTGAATTTTCTTTTAATCTCGAAACACGACTGTCCATATAGTTGTGGTAGGCGGTGTATGGAATTTGACAGTTGGCGACAGAAATCATGTCAACAATCCATACAAAATCATATGCAAAACTAGCCTCAGATTTTCAGTCTAGATTATTTCAGTCTAAAAATATGTAATAATGAGTCTAATAATTTTGGGTCATTAAAAGTATAGAGACCTAGCCCATTTTCCTGTAATCTCCTGCGTTTAAAACTAAGAAGGGCATTGCATGAGTATGTTGTCCTGAAAATTTTAGCTTCTCACTTAATACTCCTTTGTAAGTTATAATAATAGTTATAAATAAGAACAGTTTTTCCTCGTGTTTTACTCTTTTGCTTGAGTGATTATTGCGTGGTTCGAGCTTATGACTTTACCACCGGACCACCCAACGGGTGATATATATATATTGTTTCCCTGACGGACTGAAATTTTGGCTTGTTGGCTGCAAATAGAAAACGGAAGTATAATAGTTGTTGCGATGTTGCTTCTCAGATCAGATGCACAGGGTACAAGGTACGAGAGCGATAAGAGCGTTACTGTTGACTAACGATCGTTCAATCTCTTTTGTTCAGAGTTCATGCAGATTCTGGAATATTTTTTATATCTCTCTGTCTCTCTCCCTACCCCCTGCCACGTTGCTACGACGATGTACAGAAGCGACGATGTTCAAGAAGAGCGCAAAACCGCGTCACTGCTTCAAACGGCTTAACGTGCAATGTGTAAAAAAGATTGATCTATGAACTTTACCGCGTGTAACTTCATCTCCAGCAACCCACACGCAGGGCCTGGTTGACTGTCGTGCTATGGAGTGAAGAAAATGCAGGGTTTTTGTCACACCAGCTAAGCACCACGAGCACATGTTTTCAATACATGACAAAAATGCTTTAACTCGAACGGGTTGTTATTCGTAGCTAGAACATACATTCGTCGTGGATGGATGACAATGTTGAAAAAGACTTTTTTGGGAATCTAAAATTAAATTAAGTTTGGTAGAAAATCCCTGCAATTCCTCTCAGCTCAGTCAGTCTCAATGTTAAGTTCATTCGTGTCGATCAGGATGACGATCAGGGGTCTTCTCTACCCACTACTATTGTAGTGTCAATGAAAAATAATATGTACAATAATACCTTAACGATTCAAACACAACAATGGAGCAATAATTTCTAAACTTTAATTTAAAAAATCTGCTTTCTGATTTAACAAAGCTCGCTCCAACAGGCACACTACAAACGGCTTCGCTTAACTTAAGTCGCTTAACCAATGTTTATGCAACTTTTCCGATTTTGTTTTTGCAGTATTCGTACCATTTATTGCTCACAGAGAGAAGCAGATTTTTGTTCCCATCAATCCAACCGTTGTATGCTGACGAAGCCGCCAAACACTCCGTCACTGCAAGCGGGGCTGCCCATAAAATCAAATTACACGTAACGCATGCATCCGATATTTTATGTGTTTTAATTTCCTTTTCAGTGATTTGCTGTCGCGGATGCGAACACGCAACCGCTTCGGCACGACGCAGCTCGCTTGCAGCGCACGGCACACAAAGGTATCGTCCGTGCTCGAGCCGTGCATAGCCATAAACGTTGCAATTATCTTTTTTCATGTTTTGTAGTGATTGATTTATTGGCCAGCTATTTTTTGAAGCAAGCATTGTAAAGCCGTAGTTGTTCGTTTAATTTAATCCTTGGGTGGCTGGGGAGAAGATTTCAATGCAAGAAAAGTTGAAAACACCAATTCCGAGGCCCAATAAAGAGTGTTAAGGTGGGTTGAACATTGTTCAACTGTAACTAAACATTTGACGTTCAGCTGAATTGTGGATTCTTTTCCGATCTTCTCAGTTTTCAAGCTATCAAGATAAATTATTGACGAATACCTATTTTTTCAGGTAAAGCCAAACAAAGAGACAAAACTGCATGAAGCAAACGGATCAGCCTAAGGGTATTAATGAAGATTGAAGAATGTTCAGCTAGGCATCAGTACATCAATTGGCCATCAAATGTTTACTTACAGTCGAACAATATTCAAAAAAGACCCCAAAATACTTTACTTGGGCTCGAATACTGTGTAAGTTTTTTTTCGTATTTCGTTTTCGATGTGACTTCAGCAACTTGAATGAGCAACGATTCTTCGGTAGTTTTAATAACAATAGTTTCTATTTTCGTGTCAATGCTTGCGACATCGCTGAGACGCAATAAACTGCCTTTATTGCGCATTACGATCACCTTCAGAAGGGCAAAGCTGCTTCTTACCTTTCAAGGTTTCTCAACCCAGCCGATTCGTAGCAATAAACATGGCTAGCTGAAATTGACAGTTAATTTATCATTTACTTAACAAACGTATTACTTTTTTTGATTGAAGAAGAGATAAATAAATGAATAAATAGCAGGATAGTCAGTCTACGTAAGGCGGCACGGTTGATTTTAGGGCTTGAACCCATGACGGGCATGTTGTTAAGTCGTACGAATTGACGATTGTTCCACAATAGCTTGTTTTCCATGTCGTTCAGGCCGTCAAGACGCAAAAAACTGACTCAATTGCGTATTACGATCACCTTCCCAAAGGCAAAGCTGCTTCTCATCTATCAGGGTTTCTCAACCCAATCCAACACGATAGGAAAATGATACAAATCCATCGAATTCAGTGTTGAAATGGGGATTTACGGTGCAGAAATGGAGGTTCCAATGTTTAACTTTTATTGGAAAAAATCCCATGTGGCGCCGATAGGCTTAAAGTATGTATAAATAACCTTTAAAAGAAAATAAAGCAGCTGAGCAGGGTGAGCAGGACCAAACACTCTCATCTCACCTCAGTGAGATGAGCGTGAAGGGCACTCAAATTATGCGCGAAAGCGAAAGAGCATGAGTGCCGTAAAAGGGGAAAGCTCTTCCCCTCATTGCCACTCAGAGAGGCCGACGAGGGCACACGCGCGCCCCTCCACTCTCTTATATACTCAAGAGGCCATGTTTGTTTCTCGCTCTGTTTCTCTTTCACACGCACGGCATTGCCGTGCCAACCGGTTGAAACGGCACGATCGAGCAATGGCCGCATGATGGCATTTATCTTCCATCGCGCAAAAGTGCGTGCAACGAAGCGAGCCAACCGTCTATGCTGTCGGCCACATTTCACCCACACACATGCAGCCGTATACGTATACGGTCGTAAAATGGTCGCAATATTATGCTCTCTCGCGAGAGAAACGGGCTCGCGAGAGAGCGCGGCCGAGCGTGTACGAGTCAAAAACACATCCACCTCCTTCACATACCTTACCCCTTATAACCCTTTCCCTAGGTTTCAATGATAGTCGCTGAATCACCGTTTGTTGGCTCAAGGTCTGTTCTCCAAAGAGGTTTGTTCGGCAAAACGTCAATTTTCGCAAATGCTTGCTTAGTGAATTTCTAATGTACGACATATTGTACCATATTTTTTACTATATCGTGGTTATTTTCGCTGGTTGATGAAGAAAATGATGTGAATTTAATTCTGGTCTGGTACTGCAAGGACTGTGAGGCCTGTCATTTAATGTTGTGCATTAGCGTTACAACCGTTGTCGTGTTTTCCGAGCACATGCGATTCCAAAATCTTAATGTGAAAGATCTGCGTTGTGCAATCAAAGACTAATTGTTTGAGAATGTTGTTGCAAGAAAGAAAACAAAAGGAACGTGCAAAAAGCGTGAAACAAACTACCAACAGCCAGCCAATCGATTGCGCAAAACCGTACAGCAAAACGAAACAGGAACCAAGTGTTACAGGCCTTCCCTTGTACGGAGCGTACCCTTTTTTCCCCCCCACAACATAACAAAACAAACTGTCTCTGGAGAAAATGGACAAACAAAAACGCAAAACCAGTCTTCGCGAAGAAATGTGGTACATTCCCCAGTTCGACACGGGACATCACGACTTTTATGGTTAATCTGCCAGTCAGGAGTTGATGATATTTTACCGCGGTGTTGGTTTTGTGCCTTTTTCTCTGTGCCCTTTTGCCAGTTTTTTATTTTGGATTTTGTGGTTTGTTGTTGTTTTTTTTTTGTTTTTTTGTTTTTGGTAAATAAATCCCAAGTAAACGACAGACGTTTTATACAATGAATTAATTGCTTCCATGTACGGGATCTTTACCTGGCAGCAAGCAGCACGAGACCATGTGAAGGCAGGACCGGGAATTAACGTGAATAACGTGTTAACAAACACAAATTAAGCCTATGGCATCTATAAAAAAAAACAAGAAGAAAACTTGGCAAATCAGAGGATAGTTAACGGGCCCAATGGATAACATTTTACGCGCTATTTCCTTCCAAGGTGGGAGCGTTGGTTTTGTCATAATGGCTTATTCATCATAAGACGATTGCGTTATTTGCCTTAAGCAAGAGGTGTGACTGCTTTTTGTGGGGATTTCTTTTTTTTTTTTTAATGGCCCACTCATCGTAAGGCGATTGTGTCGTTTGACTCACAGCAGCGGGTGTGATGATGATAATGTTCATAATGATGTTGCGGTGCTTGATTTTTATGCTCCGGTGGGAAGGTGTGAATCGATTACTTGTCTGTTTTATGGCCCTCCTTATTCGGCAGATTGCTTGTTGTGGCGTAATCACTATTTAATTAAACCCTAATTGATGAGCTGATTGAATAATTGCTTGTATTTGGGATTGGGATGATGTAGAAACTAGTGATGTGAGATCAGCTCCGGATTCGTTCAAATGATCCAAGCTCCCCGAAAGTTTCCTTTAATTGCTTAATATATTACGTTGCTCTATAAACCAATATCAACCCTCGATTTTAAAAGTTTTAAAAGTTTTCAATTTTAAAAACTCTATGTTTAGTTTGTTTGTTTGATGCTTCTTTTAATTTTTTGACCAGTTATGTATATATGTATCTACCATGTGATGTTTAGGATGGGAGTATATACTTTTTTCTCTTCATAATAGCTTGCCGATACATCAACAAAGCACAATAACGCAGTAAAATTCACCGCCCGCGGGCCACCGGTGTGATGAACAGACATGTAGGTGCTTAAGACCGCATACTACGCTTTATTGCCATGCCGATAGACTAACCACCCGCTGGCTTCGTTGGCGTAAGCGACGAACCGGGCGAGTAGCGCACGCGACCAATGCAGACAAAAGAGCCATTCTATAAAAATCTATTTAAACTATTTATCAAATCAATAAACCAATAAACAAACATCGGTTACGGAAATAATAAAAAAAAATTATTATTGACCGGTGTTTAGGATGGGAGCAGTGCTAATGTTTGCTTTATGGCTTGACTGTTTCGATTTCATTGAGATTAGGTAACGATAGTTTGATGGTCAATCTGTCTATTGTGGTTTTTTGAGTACAAAAATTATTCATCAAACGCTTCTAGATGCACCCGTAAGGTTTTCAACATATTTGGCTGATCGAGTGATTTGACTCCAGTGACGGGTTTTTTTTATTAAAAAAAATATAATAAATGGTGGTCTTGGGAGTAGTCAATAATCGCAATAGATCAACACAGGCTGGCTTGAAAAAATTAAACGAATCAAAATTTAAACATGCATGCCTTAAACATGCATGTTTAATGCATGCAACATTAAACATGCCTTTTACAAGAAGGTTTCAAGAACCAAATAGAAAATCCACCAAACAGTAAAGACATTCCATAATTTTATACTTGCTTAGCGCCAATAAGAACTGAATTAGAATTTAAATGATTGATATAAAAATAATCCATCCAGAGAAATTTACAAACAAACAAAAGATTCGCCTCCCCTGCCACACATTCAATCCAAAATAAACCAGCACTAAAATGGAACAGGATATGGCGTAAGATTAACATCAAAATGAATTTAAAACAACGAAGCTATTATTGTCTTTTCATTTGACGAAAAAATAGTGCCAGAAGAAATGAAATAAAAATTCGGAATGAAAACCAACCCGTACTGTGAGAAATGTGGAATTATCAAAGAACACCGTTAAATAAGTAAAACTATTAGTTTCAAATCTCCGTTTTCTCCGATATTTGTCGAAACTAACATTTATGTACCCGTATCATCTAACAAACTTATTCGACACGTACGTAAAAAGCAACCGAGACCCTTAAGATACATCAAATCGAATGCAAACTCGGTCGTATTATGTTTATATTAAATTATAAGTATTAACAAAATTTTCCGACTCCGATTCCGGCAAAATCAAACAGTTCCACTCGGTGCCGTCCGAAGCCTATAGAGCCGTCTAGTCATTCGGAACCGCTGGAGTCAACGGTTGTCGCACGCAGCGGCTAGTCTGCAATCAGAAATGGCTCCGGTAAAGGCTTCAGTCGGCTCCGAATGGCTCCAAATGGATCTGCACGGCTCCTTAGTACCTTAGTATGTTACATCTTTGATGTTCGATTGGAGCCACCTCCGTTTTTTCATAATCATGCCGCCATAAATTCAGTTAATATCCAATATGTACGTCTTATCGAAAGCGTTTGTAGCCAAGTTGAAATTATTTGCATCCCACATTCTACAAGACGAATTATTGTACTTTCCAACCTCCCCAAAAATCCAAACCAAAATGAAATGATTACGCTTATGATAAAAGATTTTAGATTAAGGATTAAAATAAACGAAATGGCGAGGCCCTGGAGTACATAGCTTATTAATAGGTTAGCTCACACAGTCCATACCGTAATTTGCGAATAATTTCCCTTCAAGTGTCAAAACAATATTTGCCAAGCTTTTTGGGTCAGCGCCGCATAACATTATCGTAATTTATCAAAATTATTCATAAAAAACAGGTTCTTGTTAAAAGAAATTAATACACCCCCAGAACATCTGGAAACGATTCTAGATTTGAAGCGACGAGTGCAAAAAGACAATTTGTTTGACAATAATGATCTAAAACAGTATTCTATATGAACATTGGGGTATATTTTTATTCTGCACTTTGCAGCCCACGAATTACTGAAAATTTGTATTTTCAGCCCTCTGATGAAATGAGTTTGACACAGCTGGTTCTAAATAAAGAATTTGTAGCCATTATCCAACTATCTTGAAGATACTTCTGGCCAAGCCATGCCCTATCTATCGATCAGGGAAAATTAAGAGCGCACTCGGCAAGCGACAAGACTAGCGGTGTTCAGATTGCGCTTTATTTCGCATGGAAGTCATTCAAAGACTACTTATTATGTTGTTTATCTGCACTTTACAAGTAAATGATGCTTAAAACACATATTAACACCTTAGATTGCGAAAATAACAGCGAGAAACCCAATTTGTTTACTTGTAACGACCAAAAGGACTGTTGGAAACAAAGCATGTTCGTGGTACAGCGCCTACCACAACTATATGTACAGTCGTTTTTCACGATTTGCGGAAAATCCATAAGAGATAGATGAAAACAGTGAATGTATGAGTTGTGCGTAATACTATTTTTCATCTTCATATATTTTTTGTAAAAAAATTTAACACGTTTTTACACGACTTATGACGAAAAACAAATGTATGGTCTTACCATAATTATAAAGATACTTCGAAAAACAGGTTTTATGTGCTAACTAATGCATTTAAAAATCGTTCAATAATATAAATAACACATTCCAGAAAGGTTTTAAAGAAATACATGTTTGGACGATTTTTAAAAAGTGTTTTTATAACTTATTTTGAGGTTTTATAAGTTTTATAAGAGTAATTATAAAAATATATTTTTTTAAATATTAAAAAAATAACAAAAATTTTTTGCCTGTAATGATTGCTTGGAAAATGCAAACCAAAGTATGTAAAAAGATTTTCAAATATATTTTTCAATTGCCTTATCAGAGCCTTATCAGTTTTGTGAACAACTTTTCCGAACTGATCCGAGCAAACAAAAGCGACAACAAAAACCTCAACAGCGAATTTTTACCAGAATCGAAATATTTGCTGCTGTTACATAAATAGTTGAGGAATGTAATCCTTAAAAAATTTAAAAAATATACAAAGATGTGAAATAATATTCTGCACAACTCACTACATTCATTGTTTTTATCTATCTCTTATGGATTTTCCGCAAATCGCGAAAAACGACTGTCCATATAGTTGTGATTGGCGCTGTATAGCTAGAATTGGAAGATTTACCCCAGTCAAAGACGAATTATATAAGACTCCAACATTTCAAAAGCTTATCAAACCATATAAGAATAATTTTACCAAAGCAAAAAAAAATATTTATTTTAAAAGCAACGGTACAGAGAAAATCGAGTTGAAAAGCATAATTTATTCAACAGTAAGTGAAATAGATTTAAGCTAGTAAATGCCATACCTTTGTTATAAGTGTCAAAACACTGTTCTTGGTACGGGCAATGAGACCAGCAATTGGGCCAACTATTTTTCTCCTGGGCTGACTGTGTTCTCCCTGGCACGTGTCCGAAGCGAGCGAAACAGACAGCAAACGATAGCGAATAAAGGATCGTAAAAGCTGACTCACCGCCCATGCGAAACCGTTGCCGCGGCCACGTACGGGAGGATCGCACAAGCAAACCAACGCAAACGGCTGATGTCATCGATTTCGTTTGAAGCAACTCGGGCCAATAACAGAATTCAAAAAAAAATGTTTCGTTGTTTTTTAGAACATTGTTTTTATTTATCGAACATCGAATATATAATGGATTAGTATAAAAATGTAAAATTACAAACAATTGGTGTTAGTAGAATCGTTGAAATGCTTCATGTGCAATCATTGCAATACAAAAAATAGTTGAGTGAATAAACTTTGAAATGTATATAAAAAAAAATTGAATGTTAATTGAATCAATGGTGAAAAGCAAATGGAGTAAGCATAGCCGGCATCGTACATCGTCGTGCCCTGGGCCGCGCAATACATTGATAATTACAGCTGTGCGCGTGTGGGCGCGTCGTCCTTCTCAGTCCTTCTCAACCGGCGCACTGGCTCGTCTCTCGCCGCAGCCCTAGCGACGGGCGGAACCGCGCAGCGCACGGTAGGTGCGGCCAGCCAGCAGCTGCAGCCGCTGCCAGGCGCTCGGGCGACGGTGTCTCCGCTGGCCCGGGTAGCTTACGTGCGTTACCTCCCGGCCGACGCACAGCTGGGATGGGACGGGCCGCTTCATCACCATGCAGACAGTCCAGTGGCCGCTCAGGATGCCCACGAACGAGGTCCCGGTGCCCCAGACGTTCCGGCCGATGCTGTACACCACGCCGTACGGCTCGATCGCGTGCAGCACCTGGTCCACGGTGACCAGCTCGGACAGGTCGTACAGGGTGACGTCGGTCGGCTGGTCGACGAGCGTGAGGGTGATGCGGCGGTCGCCCGCCTCGAGCGGCGGGTAGCGGTGCCGGTTGGTGTGGTTCGCGACCAGGCGCTGCGCCTCGATCCAGGTGCTCAGCCGCACGTACAGCTGGTGGTTGTTCGTGTTCCACTGCATCCGCTCGACCTTCTCGGGCGGCAGGTCCAGATGCTCCTGCACGAACTGCACCATCTCCGGCAGGCTCATCTCGCGCCGCAGAAAGCCAAAGTCGGCCCGGACGGTGTTGATGCGCACGCGGCCCTTCGTCACGTAGTGCGTCTCGTCGGCAAGCATGGTTCGTCGCACGAAGGAAAACCGTCACCGGTCCAAACACTCTCTTGCGCACAGGCGCAACTGGTACAATCACCACAGTGCAAATCCACAAAGTCACACGACGGAGCTTCCTGCAGCCTGGGCCGCTTGTGCAATGGGCTGAAGAACGTTTCACTCGC
Organism: Anopheles merus; assembly: GCF_017562075.2. NCBI lineage: Eukaryota > Metazoa > Arthropoda > Insecta > Diptera > Culicidae > Anopheles > Anopheles merus. The sequence continues at coordinate 7,305,301 of NC_054081.1, read as the reverse complement.
GCTGGCGGCAGAACAGTACACACGAGAATGGCAGCTCGATCGCTACTGACGTCGCCCTTGGTAAGCAGCCTCGAGCGAACCCGCGAACGATGCCTTGCTGGTGAAGGAGCACGGAGAGCGGCCAGCAAACCGGCGGGCGTAAGAGTGATGCGTGCGCTTGCGCGAGGAACCATTCAGAAGAAGAAAAAAACACAATCACAACGATTCAGCAATCAAGCAGTGCCCGACCGAAACGAAAGACTGCTCGGGAAGGATTTTACATACATTTTATTCCAGGCTCTGTGTATGTGTGTGCTTTGTTCGGTTTTGTGCAGCGGTTATGCTCACGCCAGAGCTTGAAACTTGGAGCAGAACATCAGACTACTTCTTTGTTTCAAACTATGTAAAAGCTAATATTACTGTTGATCCGTTTTACGAGCACGATGCAGAACGCAGCAACTGCCCGCACAATGACTCATTGCAAAGCTGTCGATCCGTTCGAAGCTGTGGTTTTTGATGCATCCCTTTGTTTGATGCGTGACTCAATGTGTGGAAAATGTCAATCATTATGCTACCCGCGGTAGCTATGCGCCCACGTGCAAGGCTTATGTAAGAATTGTTTTTGCTGAAAGCAGCTTATATATATTCAAATGCGCATTTGCTTGCATTTACTAGCAGTTGTTGGAAAAGTCACAATCATAAGCAACAACCAAGCAGCGGTGCATTCCAGAGCCGCCTAGCGAGCATTTTGACACCATACTCTTCACTTATTAGTATTGCTCCGCCCATACCACTACCACGCACTCCCTGCGGCAGTTACGGCAACGCGGCCACATCACACAGCCGCCACTATCAAAGCAGCGCGCCAGCAGCGATTACGCGGGCCAATTACGGCCTCAGCATCCAAATTAGACACTGGGAGGGCAAGGGTGTGAAGGCCAATGCAGCCAGCGAAGAAGGAAGGAATGAAGAAAACCAAAGAACAACGCCCCCATGGTGCTGTAAAGCGAAGCGGAGAGCGGACGAAAACGCATCACATTGCTTCTCGCTTGATCCTTCCTTTGCTGTGGCGTTTCGTACGGTGCAAGTGGTTTTTGGGGGTTTGCGCTTTGGTGCAGCCTTCTGTTGTTGCCGCACCATCGTGCTGACATTGGACGGGGTGTGCCAGCAGGCGGCGAGGAAGCCGAACGCGAAGAAAGCAAGAAAGCAGAAACACCCATGATTGCGGTGTCCCCGGGCGTGTCAAATGATTCGCCTGTTTGAGGTGCTAACAGCCTGTCATTAGGATTGATGCGATCGAGATGGCAAATGATTGTTCTATTGCAGTGAAGACACAGTGCAATTTGTGGGGTGTAGTTCGTTTGGCTCGGTCTCAGAGTTTCGCAGTATAATTTTGGCGATATTGAATAGCCTAGAGATGCGCGCCAGAGGAGAGCGGTTTTTTAGGACAGCGCAATTCTCAAGTGTAAAGTAAATCCAAGAGGCATATTAAGTGATATTGATAACCAGAGCACATACCGATCCTGGTACTCTTCTCAAACCCATGTCTTGGGTCTCTTACATAACTCGTTCCCAATCTGACACTTGTTCCAGGACTTATAGGTTAAAATCATTAAGTTACACAACATCTGTAACTGATCCATATCCCATATCCATATCCAGGAACCCATACAAGCCCTTCATTTGATCCCACACACATACTGATTCTGAAATTGATGATCCAATTTGCACATTGATTTTGTGAATGATTTCGCCGCCAATTCTGGAAAAGATCCTGGAACCTAAATTGGATCTGGATAGCTCCCGAAACCACAATTCTTGAAATTGATTTCTGCAAAACACTGTAATTTATGCTCCTGCAAAAAGCTAAGGTCGTTATCTTGACAAATCTCAGAGAAATATTAATGTAGGGTAATCCTCTGCTAAATGACCTCGTAGCTTCCGAATCACGACCAAAATGGTGTAGAGAAAAAAGGTTTCTTACGTTTCCTACTAATTCCTATTCCTAACCCTTATTTATACTACTACTTTTCGCGCCAAAATTCACCCTACGTTGTCCTATTGGCCAAAAGTATTTATCTTAAACATATCTTATCTGGCTATTAGTTTATATCCCTATCCTATTGTGTCCTTTTTCCTTATATCCTATCCGTATCCAGCTAATGCATTTTTTATCTAATTTACATGCTATAATTATTCCTATCCTTCCACTCATTCTATCATACTACAAACGATTGCTACCATAATTGATTATTCCTAGTATTATACCAATTGACTTATATTCGTTTACTCTACAGTGGTGTTGAAATAGACTAGTTACAGTGTTCAGTCGTTAGCGTATTAGTGATGTTAGTGTAGAACTCCAATTCAAAAACCAAATGGCTTTGCTTAGATTTTTCAGATTTTCTGGATATCGATATCATTTTGTGCATCATCCTAGCCAAGTAATTTCCATAACACTATATGCGGACGGTATTCCGATGCTGTTACATGGCCTTAAAGAACTGCCCCGAATGCCTCGTAGTGGACGCACATGTATGGTGTAATAAACATAATAAAATAAAAATAAGTCCCCGATTTGGCATTTCACAAGAGAGAAGATCTTCTTTTCTGGCGAGCATTGGAAGCAGTTTTCCTGCCTTGCTTTACTTCCTGCTTTGAGCGCTGCGCTGTTTCCTTTCGAATTGCCTTTTGCAGCGTTTTCTGCCAAAAATAAAAACTCTTCTTTCCCTTCCCTTCAGCTCGGTAGGACAGGAAGGTAGGCATTTGCTGTGGGCCTTTTTTTAACAATTCTTTCGTATGTCTTCTTCAACACCGATGAGGTTCGCTAAGTATTTACACGCAATTTATTATTGCAGTGCGAATAACGCTTTATTAAAACGCACCGTTAACGTTTTCATCAAATGTGTAAAGGTTTCTGGAAATAATTATTGATCATTATTGTTACACCTTTGGAGAGTTCTCGCTCCTTCGCGAGGCTGGCGGACAAACATGGTACAAACCTCGTACGAAAGGTTCGATTGCTGGGCAACCGAACGCTTGCAGCCAACGAAACTGAGATTTCATCACAATTGTAGTTTTGCGAGACCTTTACTGTGACCCTTTGTCACCGTTAGACCGTTGTGGGGCGTGCGTTCGAAAAGGGCTGAAGGAAGAGCAAACGAGCGATGCTGGCATTCGGCGGGGGTGGCTGGGACAATGGCTAGCATTAGCATGACATCATGCACTCCCATCCCACCACCAATACCATTCAAATTGTCCCACCACGCAAGCAGCAAAGCGCCCTCAAGCGAGTATATACTGCGAAGAGTCCGAGATGGTTGCAAACACAGAAAAATAATATACCACATAAAGCTCGTCGTTTGAGGCACTACTACTCGTTTTTCGCGCGTGTGTGTGTGTGTACTCCGTATACTCCGGAGAGTGAGACGGAGTGAACCATCCGGTCATCTGCCCCCCTCCATCCCTGCAAATGTTTGGCTCTAACGCTTTGAACGGGGAACACTTGCGCCGGGAGAGGACGAAACGCGTCGCTTGTCTTTGTATACAATACTGAAACACATACAGAAATAGAGGGAGAGAGAGAGAGAGAGCGACATAGAAAGAGCAGTACTATTCGGGTGCTGAGTGTTGGCTACCCCTTGTCGTACACAATACGGGGCAGGATGTACGTGTCTGAAAGGGGGAGGAAGCAGGGAGGGGAGAGCCTGGCAAGCTATTCTTTTGTCGCCGTTTGCCGTTAGTCAGATTCTGACAGTATAAGCATGTGCATCCAGCCAGACCATTTGGACGACCCGGAGCTGTTCTTGCTGGGCCCAGAGGCCCCGCTTTGGCCGCCGGTCGAGGAGGACCATCCGGGCGCGGACCATGATTCGGACGAGAACAACGAGTCGTCGGTTGAATCGTCGCAGGAGGGCGAGGCACTGCTGATGCAGGGCGCGGGCGAGCAGGACCGCGAGATGGAGGAGCAGATGGTGGAGCCGGCCGAGGCGGAGCAGCAATCGGGCGCCGGGCCGTCGGTTGAGCCGGGACCGGGAGAGCATGGGCAGGACCAGATGATGCCAGAGCCGGCACCGGAAGCGGCTGGAGCCGGGTCGCAGCCGGGCACAATTGTGTCCGGGGCCGGGGGCAGTGTGCCACCGCTAGACATTGGTCCGTACGAAATCATGCAGCTTTCGAGCCTGGTCGACTACCTGCTGGAGCAGTTGGAGGATCCGGACGTTCAGAGCTTCTACAAAACCCGGCACGACTTCATACTGCTCAGATACGTCAACAAGGAGTGCAGCGCGCTTGAAGCTTACACCATGCTGATGGATCTGCAGCACGAGACGTTGCAGCTGTGAGCACCTGGGAGCGGTGTGTGGTAGCGACCGGACGCAACTGTGAAGCAACTGTGCTACCATGTGCAAAGAAAAGCACCAATAAATCGATCGCTCGCTTTAAACGACAATTTTAGAGTGTTTGTTAATCTTTTCTATCCGAAAGCTGTGCAGTTCTACCAAATCAAGACACGGGTAGGTTTTGCTTCCTCTTTCTTTGTCTTTTTCGGCTTCGGTGTTCTAGTTGAGGAATTTTGGTGAGGAATGATGATAACAACGGATCTTTCTGAAGATCGGCTCAATTCTGGTTCAATTAAATTAGGTGATCCGGATCATTTGACTAGTCATTCCATCGTTCATTATCTTCTCAAACTGTGAGTCAAAGCTGATTCTGTCGTATGTTTTCTCTCTCTCTCTCTATCTCTCTTTCTCTCTCTCTCTCTCTCTTTCTCTCTCTCTCTTTCTCTCTCTTCCTCGCTGTTTTAATCCTACTACTAATCGTTTTTTTCTGAGGCTGGCTAAGGCAAAGTACGAGACGAGTTGCAGCGTGCAATGTGTTAACGAGCGCTCGAATGAGAGAGCCATAAATGCGTACTTGCGTCATCATCCTCATCACCGACGAGTGAATTATACAATTGCCAAAGCTGCATCCACACGGAAAGTGCGAAAGGGTGTGTATTGCAACCCATTTTCAGGGTCAAAATGAACAAAATCGTGATGTACGGGATGTAGCTGTTTGATTACTCCTGACACCTTATATTCGATTACAAACAAAGACAGCCTGGTGCACGGGTATTCGCAATGATAAAACTAGATAAAATAAAAAGGATTTATCAAAGGAATAAATGCCTGAATAAAATAAAAAGGATTTATCAAAGGAATAAATGCCTGAATAAAATAAAAAGGATTTATCAAAGGAATAAATGCCTGAATGGAAAAAGGAAGAGGTTTGGCTACTAAGGTGAACTGTTATGTTACTCACGGTCGAGGTGTAAGAGGATCACTTACTTCTAGAGCAGCTGCAGCAGACTATTGCACTCGGGAGCTGGATGAGACTTCCGACCGACTCTCTGTCCGATTTTTAAAGCTACTAATTAATTTGAGTAGGTGACAGAGATGCGCAAAAAAATAATAAAGGTCCCGTGTTCTTTGAAGTGTACGCCGAAATTCTTCAATTCGAAACCCAATTCAATCCAGCATCTGATGACAACCTCTTAAAAGACTTAAGATCAAAATCAAACTTACACCTGTATAGACACAGGTACATTACTTATTTTGGTTCAGGAACTGATCATGATCTCATACCGATTCTGATACCAATCCTGAACCCATACCTGTCCTGGAACTGATCATGATTGGGTCCTAGAACTGTTCATCAAACCAATTCGGTTCTGGAACTGATCTTAACACGTTGACTGCCCTGTTACCCGTATCAGGATGACGGATTATATTTCTCTTCTGCTTTGAATTTGATACTCAATGATTTCTTTTGAAACGAATGAACTAGGAATGCAAGAACGTGAAAAACATGTGCTACGCCGCTTATCGCAATGAAACAAGAAATTGTCGCTCTCATCGCTCTCTCGTCATGCGCTATGTGCTCACTCAAAACACTGGGAGAGAGCGAGGAAGACATCGTGTTAAAGCCATTCCGGTCCTAGAACCGATCATGGATACACACCGGTCCTAGAACCGATCATGAACCCACACCGGTTCTGGAATCGCTATTGAACTCATACCGGTCCGGAGACCGTTAGTGAACCCTCAACGATCCTGGATCTGATCATGAACAGATATCGGTCCTTGAACTGCTCATCAACTCATACCGGTCCAGAAACTGATTATGAATCCATACCGGTTCTGGAACTGCTCTTAAACCTACAATGAATAATAGAGATCCTTGAAAAGATCATGAACCCAAACCTGTCCAGGAACCGATCATGGACCCATAACGATCCTGGAACTGATCATCAACTCATTCCGGTATTGGAACTGATTTTGAACCCACACCGGTCCTGGAATCGATCATGAAACCATACAGGTCCTGGAACTGCTCTTGCATCCATACCGGTCCAGCAACCGATCATGGACCTAAACCGGTCCTAGAATCGATCATGAACCCATACCGGTTCTGGAACTGATCATAAACTCATACCGGTCTTGGAACTGATCATGAATCCATACCGGTCCTGGAACTGATTATGAACCTATACCGATCCTGGAACTATACCTTAGTCCATTCCGGCGCTGGAGTCGCTCTTCAACCCATACGGGTCCTGGAGCTGATGATGATCTCATACCGGTCCTAGTACTGATTATGAATGTATACCGATCCTGGAATCGTACCTCAGTCCATTCCGGTCCTGGAACTGATTATGAACACATACCAGTCTTGGAATTGATCAAGAACCCATACCGGTCCTGACACGATCATGAAGCCATATTGCTCCTGGAACCTATCATGAACTCGTACCGCTCCTGTAATTATTACTGAACCTATACCGGTCCTTGAGCCGCTCACGAACCCATACCGGTCCTGAAATACCCATACCGTTCCTGGAACTGTACCTGGACCTGTTACGGATTCGATCTTGGTCTGGAACCGACAGTTTAGGCAGAAAAAGCGATTACGGGTTGACGAATCCGATGAATCATAGGAGAGTTTTCTCAATCAGTCAAATATCGTTTCCAATAAAAATAAAGTTTATTATTGATACTCTATTAGTACTGCTTTATTGAAAAAAAACGCCATTCTTGTCACTACGCAAAAAGGCAGAGCACAAAAAAAACACAAACGGATACAATTGGCATCCCGTACGAAGTGCTGACGACAGGCGACGAGACGCTACTTGTTCACTTTGTGAGCAAGTAACGGGACCGGCGAAGAAGCACCAGCTTAGCTTAACACTTAAATTTAGTTTTGATGGCACTGAAGGTACACACATACAGCCCCATCTGCCCACCCGTTCCGGTCACGATTAAAATATATGGGCGGTGGCAGCTGCGGTGGCATCGGCACCATCGGCGACATCGGCGACATCCGCGGCATCGGCGGTATCGGCGGTGGCATCTGGGGCGGCATCGCCAGCATCGGTGGCATGAGCGCCAACGGCGGCATCGGCGGCATAGGCGACATCGGTGGCATCGGTGAAAGCGGCGACATCGGCGGTGACAACAGCGGTGGCATCGGCGTCATCGGTGGCATCTGCGGCAACGGTGGTATCGGCGGTGGCATCTGGGACGACATGGGGGACATCGGTGACATCGGCGCCGGGTCCGACAGCGGCTGGTACAGCGCATGTGGAGCCTGATTGAAGCTATATCCGCCAGCAGCATCAGCAACAGGTGCCTGCAGCATTCCTGCAGGCAGTTGCGGCGGCGTGGACGTCATCGGCGCGCCACTGCTACCGAACTCGCTCACGAAGGTAAACTCTGTCCCGAAGGGATCGCACATTAACATCGGCATGCCGGCCGGTTGCTCGGTTGCCGGCGTGTTGTAGGCTGCACCGGCTGCCATTGGCGGGTAGCCGTTGGCCTCATTAGGATCCGGCACTACGCTTGCGTTGCGTTCTGCTTCCGAAATTTCGATACTTTCCAGCAGTGCGCCAAGGTCCGGGAAGTCATGATGCCAAGGGCCGTACAACTCCCCGGTTATGTCCGGGCTCACACTGTTAACGTCCTGCACACAGCATTCGGTCACGTTAAACGATGGTTGTATCCCGCCGTCCACCTCGTCCATGTTCGTCTCCAAATGCGCCCGTTTTGCTGTAGAGCTTCGAACACTTTAAACAGTTTACGCACCAGGGAGGAGAAGTCCAAAAAGTATCGTAAAACACAACTTGGCGTATTCACTTAGCGCCTGACCGGGATACCACTGTACCGCTAGATGATTACCCGTTGATAGCTAGTCGTAGAATGCACGGGGCGTTCCCTACCATGGACCGCTTTACATCATTCACGGTGTTCCTTCTCTGTCGGTATCAACGCCATACTCCGCTAGACTTCACTTGTCCACACAGTTGTGTCTGTTCTACCCTCGCTCGGGTTGCACTCTGCATTACTTTCTACACATGTATTGGTTGCCATGGAGAGACCGTCATCCGTCACACCAAAATCAGTGAGTGCTATCACGACCTCGGATCGGCTCACCCATACCTCTTTATTGAAGTTCATACAGCTTCCGTGGCGTTGATATCACCGTCCACCGCATCCTATCCCAGTGATGTCAAACTCGTATTGAGTTGCGGCTTGAGTATTTCAATACTTGATCTATTTACAAAAAAAAAAAATTAAAATTTAAAAGTAACTTTACCCAACACTCAGAAGGATATGGTGATTGAGGAGAATATTTGTCGTTATTTCAAATGGTTTAAAAAAATTTATGATTAGATGCCCACATGTCCATATGAATGTTTCTTTCGTCATTTTGTTAGCAAAAAAATATTAATGAGTTTTAGTTTTTTGGTCTCTCCTACACCCACTGCACGAACATTATCACTACCGTTTTTCTTGTCTTATCCGCGGGCCGTATGTTTGACACGCCTGTCATAGACGAATGCCATGGATGAACTGCTGAACGCACGGGAATAGCGTGACCCGAAGCATCGACACTAGAAGCTTGCCGAGACTCCATCTCGGGTAGATCCTGGTGATAGCTGCTCCATCGGGTATGGCACATTTTATGCTAGCTCAGCAGAAAATGTGTTCTGCGATTTGTCGCTGTGCAGAACCGCGGGAGAGTGCTACGACGATCTTGCGGTGTGGTTCTTGCAACAGGAAGTAAACGTCTGCTTTGCTTCCGTTTAGCTCGAACTACACCCAATGCGTGTAAAAAAAACTTTATATAAAATTCTATTCTATCTATGTATTCTTTATGAATTGTTGGTTAATTTAAATAAAAACCAGACATTCAAAAACAAATCCAAAACTGTGCAAAGGTCGAAGACGCAAGACAGTGAAGGGATAAAAGGCTCACACCAGCGGTGTCAAACTCATTTGACCATGCGGATCAACATGCGACTGCAAATAGTAGCACGGGCCGCAGACCAGTTTTTAAATGATACTAGGTAATTTGGCCCGGTTACAGGGTAATGCAAGATAATTTCTGGGGTATATAACAACCTAAGAATGCGTGCAACAGATTTTTTAAAAGACAACGCCAATTCCATGTTGTTTTTTGAATTCCATGTTGTTCTTAAATGAGTTTCCTTTAAGTAATCTACCAAAAAAGGTCAAAATTCGCCTATCCAACTGAGTCTACAGTCGCTATACAGTTTTTCAATCAATATTTTCATCACTCAAATTAATATATTTTTTACGGTCAAATTTTGTAAGAAATCATCATTAAGGATGTGATTCTTGCTGCTTATATGAAAACAGCTTCAAAACTAAGTGCTATATATATTATACCAAGTTTTTGAGGTATCTTTGTTTACCAACACTATAGTAACACAATACGACGACTTTAGGAACCATACCACCATTATAAATACAATGAAGTCATCACAAAAATATTCTTTTTTGTATATTTGTTGAGTTTGATGGTAAAAATTGTGATTGCGAAAATATAACATGTTCCAATTGTTCTTTGTTAAAATGTTCACTTTCTGACACTTTAAATCTATTAAAGCACATATGTAGCCGTACACATTGCACCACTATCGCTACATTTACCCTACCGGTACTGAAATTGTATATATACCGGTATAATGGCTCCAAAAACCGTACCGGCACACATAACGGTCCTGAAACTGATCCTGACCCCATGCAGATCCTGCAACATACCTCTCCGCAAAATACTTCCTGTGAAAACCTTTCGGTACTGGAAGTGAACTCCATACTGATCCTTCAACTGATTAAGAGTCCATATCAGTCATGGAACAGATCCTGATTCTGGGCCCTGATACTGCTTTTTTATGTTTCGAGACCTGAATAGTACCTGTATGTGACGCACTAATGAAACCATCCAGTCCAGTTTTATTATTTTTATTTCTTGTTGGATCGAGGGATCCCACGGTACTATCGTCAACTAGGTCATCTTAACAACATGCCCATCCCATGGACCGTCACCCTAAGCAAGGATTGACTATCCGGCTAAGTGGTAATAAGTATCGAAAGCCTGTATAGGCCGGCATGACCCGCTACTCCTTAAAGAAGGTTATTTGTTTCCGTCACTTTTTGTGTGAATGTTTTTCCTACGTTTTCATAAAACCGGATTTACATTGGCGGCCACCTAAAGTATGCCACCTATATTTTGACGTTGAGACTTGCTGGACAGTTCTTTGGACCACTTTTTGGAAAACTTAACTTTACACGTCGTAGACGATATTCTTTAGCTATGCTTCGACCAAAAATTATGTCCATGTATAGCAAAATCTCAAAAGTCCACGGAAAAACGTTCAATTATTAAATTCTGACTGTTATATGTAGCATTCTTCTCCATACCTTTCAAAACACTAAAAACTAAGTCGGCGTTGCGTTTTCTGTAGTTAGTGTGGTTGCCATTGTATGGATGTAAACTAAGCAAAAAACATCCAAGCTACCGCTGGAAAGTAACGCTGATCAGCCTTTACTAGAATTTCATAATAGAGATTATATGATACAATAATTAGATCGTTATCAGTTCTATTGATTCCATTTTGGGATAACAGTTACGTTACTATGGTGAAAAATTTGATATAAAATAATGAAGAAAAAAATTAAACAAAACTGTAGCAGATTATTTTCAGTTTGCCATTGTCCTTGGATAATTTCAAAACGTGCATAGTTCTGAGTCATTACTGTAAACATTGTAATTGTAAACAGGTAGGAACAGTGAATTCTTACTTTTAATGCTGTCCAAAGTCCATTACTACAGGTCGGTTCGTCCAGTCCCGTCAAGACAAATCTTCATTGGACAGTCGGGGAGTGCAAGCTGTCATACAAGTCCTTAGCAACCGTTACTCCCTTCCTTCCTATCTCCATAGAAATACCTTTTAATTATGGCAACTGAAAACAGCGCTATAAGCTCACATGTAGCCTATCTCGTCTCCTTAGTGCTGCCTCATGGAAAGCTTGAAATTATTCGTCCTAACATCCTATTAAAAATAATACGCGTTTGTGCTGACAGCTCTGATTTCAGCTGATTTCTAAACGTTTTGCAAAATTTGAATGTTCTTAGCTGCAATATATGCCAATATGCCAAAATAGTGTTTCATGCCGCAGGTCTGACAATTGGTAAAAAAAACCACAACGAAGATGGAATTCTCTTCCTAGTTTAGGAGTCCAGAATTGACTTACATGTACTGTGGAAGCAGAAATGTGTTCCAGTAATATCTTTCAAAAGAGTCATCCGTGAGCCTTTGTAAGTCTCTTAAGTCAGTAGGTTAATAATACATCTTGCTGTAGATTTTTAAGCAGCGTATAAAAAAACGGCTTTAGAGACAAGGTTGTGCTCGGTGTCCCCTTCCAGCTCCAGCCCAAGTAATCGGCTTAGACTCTCTGGATGATCCACCTATGATTGTTCGTTCATTAATAATAATACATCTTGCTGTAGATTTTTAAGCAGCGTATAAAAAAACGGCTTTAGAGACAAGGTTGTACTCGGTGTCCCCTTCCAGCTCCAGCCCCAAGTAATCGGCTTAGACTCTCTGGATGATCCACCTATGATTGTTCGCTCACTTAGTGTACCTGCAATTCATGCTGTGCATTAATTATCAACAATCATGTGTGAAATAATGCATTAATGTTCAATCAACGTATCATTCATTCATACCCTCAGCGTAGCACAGACACCACACACAAGTATGGCATTCAAAGGCGCTCAAACCCGAACGAAGCTTCGCCACTTTTAGCACCAGACAACCCAGACCAAAGCGAACCTTGGTTGTACGCAAGCAGAATGGTACGGAGCTTTTGCTTTTCCGCCGATGCGCAAAAGCAATTCCGGGGGCAGATGCCACACACATGCATAGTCACATAGTACGTTGGTGGGTTTGTTTTTGTCCCCGCTTGCATACATATATCGGGATCGAAGAAGAGAGAACGAGAAAGAAAAGGGTATTATAAAAAAGCGAAACACACACACACACAGTGCACATGTCCCATTGTCGCATCGGACCCGGTCGCCCGAATTCATTCATTAATTTCACCCCCCCAAACAGTCAACAGCCCATTCACCTTTAGCGGGCAACGCGCGCGCGTGACGTTCGGCCGTGCCGGCGGGGGAAATAAATTTTGGTAACCCCAATTTTCTGTGGGTTTGAGAAAAATTTAATGCCCCTGCCACCGTGCCCCCCTGCTTCCGTCGTCGGTCACGACACTTTTTCGAGAAATATTCGTGGCAGCAAAATTCAAACTCAAAAAAATAAAATAAAAACACAGAACCAAACTGTCTCTCGCGTATTGGTTTGCTCTCGCAGCAGGGAAAAACACATACACATGTTTATGAAGAAGAAAAAAACTGCACGCATTTAAACATCTCCAACCGGTCCGCGACAAATATAATTTTGCTCCACATTTGCTCTCGGCACGGTCGATGTTTGTTTGTTTTTTTTTTACAAGAAATTTGAACCGCCAAAGTGAAGCAGAGAGCGCGTAGGAAGAGATGGAAAATCTGCCCCAAATGTGCGTTGGCTGTATGTGGGTGTGAGTGTGTGTGTGTGTGCTTGTGCGTATTTTCATAGTTTCATAGACTCGTGAAAATTAGAGAATCTGCGAGAAGACTGAGCGAGCGCAGAAAAGATCGAGAGAGAGAGCGGCTGTGCATTGAGAGCGAAATGTGCGGTAGGGACAAATGTTAAGATCGAGAACGAGGTTGGAAGAGATATTATGATTATTTTTAGCTTGCGATCTACATTCAACACTAGCGATGGGAAAACACACACACACACACCCGCCTAGTCGCATGTTCGGAAGATGGGTTAATTTGCCCAGCGCGACTGTCTGTACGGGAAATTCCACACTGCTGCCGTTGCCGTTGGATCATGCAAAACGAAACAGAAAGCGGAAAAAACTGACCCCGTCCCACTGCATACTGCTGGAGAGAAAATCGTCCAGCGCTGGAGGGAAAACTAAACCGACAAACCAACCGCGTAGAAGCCAACTGACCTACCTCACGCACCTTTTCACGGAGCATTGTGTTGAGCCCTGGTAGCATAGGCGGCGGATTCTGCACACTACTTAATAAGGCAATTCAAACGCCTCTAGTGCATATCGCATATATAACAGGGCTTGCTTTAGATCTTACGTCCACCGAGTGCAAGCACAGTTTAAAAATCATCCTAAAGCCTTTTGGGGATATGCTGATAAACGTCGCAAATCTAATGATATCCCTTCTCATCTGACTCTTGGCAATCTCTCTGCATCCGGTACTGACGGCTGCTGCAACCTTCTAGCTGAACATTTTTCAAGGGTGTGTGTGCTGAATCAATCAAAACCAAAGCATCAATCTCTAATAGCACTCATAACGACAACGACAGTAATCTAAACGTACACCTTAGCACAGTTTTACAAGCAATAACAAATCTGAAACAGTCATATAATCCGGGTCCAGATGGCATTCCAGCAGCAGTATATAAGTAATGCAACACTGTGCTTGGTTCTCTCCTATTAAAACTGTACCGTATATCCATTAATTCATGTTCATTCCCGGACACATGGAAATTAGCTCATATTACTCCTATCGCTAAGAAAGGTAATCGTGCAAACGCTACCAATTATCGTGGAATCAGCATCCTCTGTGCAAGCTCCAAAATATTTGAATCTATAGTTCACTCCCATATCCTCTTTATTGCAAGAAACTGCATTATACCTCAGCAGCACGGTTTCTTTCCTAAACGTTCTACCTTGACAAACCTTATTTCCTTGACTTCCGCTATCACCTCTAGTTTAGACATCGGTTCTCAGGTTGATATCATTTATACTGACTTTAAACCAGCCTTTGACCGTATTCCTCACCCTATCCTTCTTGCGAAGCTATCCAAAATGGGTTTCATTTACTCACACATTCGTTGGCTTGATTCGTTTCTCTGCAATCGCTCTTTTCGTGTTAAACTAAACTCCTGTTTTTCCAAATCCTTTTCATCCAAATCGGGAGTGCCTCAAGGTAGCGTGTTGAGTCCTTTATTGTTCGTTTTATTTATCAATGATGTTAGCTCTGTCATTCCACACGATTGTTTTCTTTGTTATGCAGATGACGTAAAGATTTTTAAATCTATACCGTCTGTTGATGACTGCGTATCGCTCCAAAACACCCTCAACCGATTTGCATCATGGTGCTCATCGCACCAGCTAGTTCTATGCCCCGAAAAAAGTCAGGTCATGTCCTTCAGTCGTTCACGTTGTCCCGTTACGATTGCTTATAACTTCGAGGGTATAGCAACAAATCGTGTACTCTCGGTAAAAGATCTTGGTGTAACTTTCGATAGCAGGTTATCATTCCTCGATCACATTGACGTTACCGTTAATAAGGCTCGTAAAACAATCGGTATGATAAATCGTTTTTCAATCCGCATAACCGACCCTCTGCGTTTAAAAGCGTTATATTGTTCGTTAGTAAGACCGATTTTGGAATACTGTGTTGTTGTTTGGTGTCCCAGCTCATTTACATCGATTGACCGCATGGAAAGAGTGCCCTCCTGCTCCTTATACTCGGTATATTGTCAGCACAATGCCCGGCTACACGTCAGATACCCTACCGGATTATGAGCAAAGATGCCATCTGTTGGGTCTGGACTCATTGGAGAAACGCCGTCACATTTCCCAAATAATGTTTGTTGCCTCGCTCTTATCTAATGCTGTGGATTCACATATCATTCTTTCATCCCTGCATTTCTATGTTGCAATTCGTTCCTTACGCCCTCCTGCTCCTTTATTTGTTCCAAATCGACGCACTTCAGTTGGTTTAACTGACCCTTTATTACGTGCTGTGAGATTGTTTAATTCGTGCGCACACCTGTTTGACCATCACCTCTCCTTACCATCCTTCCGAACCATCCTCCGAGCAAATATTTTATAAGTTTAGTTGATAGGTATGTTGTTAAGAATTCAATTCGGACAGCAGCTATGTAAATAAATTTTGTTTGCATTTTCCCAAAAAAAACGACTGACTTTAAAATGGGCAGCGAAGAAAACATGAAATACTACACAATTTACCCACTTATAAATCATCGCTCTTCCCCCTGTAAATCAGTCGCTCTTTCCTCCCCCGTTTTAGTCGTGTTCGGCTGAGAATCAAAGAAACTGATTTTTCGCTGCTCTAGAACTGGTTCGGAGTGTGCGTTGCAGGTGTTGCTCATGCTTGCATCACACCAAACTATAATAAACTGACCTACCCGAACCCCCGCTCCCGGCGTGTCCCCCCCCTCCCCCCCTTTGGTGCAAGAACAAAAATAGTCAGAAACCGTGCAGTCGTTGCAGCTTCACTAGCGCTGTGCGGCCGGAACAATAAAAATAACCTCTCCGCCTCCAGCAAACCGTACATCATACGGACCGCTTCTTTGACTGCTTGCAAGACGTGCTGCACCAAACACAGCCGGCAGCATGAGCACATGAAACCGATTCGCGGTGCTACTCGCTAGCGAACAGGGGAAAGTCTAGCTTTGAGCCATGTTCTGTCAGACATGCTCCTGGACCGCCGCAATCTGCCCGGTTCGATTGCAGCGTGGTGTAGCATTTCACTTTCCTCCAGCTGCATACCGCGCGTTTTGTTGCAGCACGGTGCAAGTGCGCGTCTCGCCAAACTAACCTTGCTGACACTATTAGCCCAAGAATTGCGCAGAATTGCCGAGAACAGACGGAACCGGCTGCCAGCAAATGGGATTGTTTTCCACTTGCAACGATAGCCTCATTTGCAACCAGATAAACACATTCCCCAGGCGAGAGCTAGTTGATATGCATTGGCACCGTTGCACCTCTAGGTGCTGCGGAATGGATGAGCAGCAGCCCGCGCGGATGGAACGCGACCGCCGCGACGAAGAATCGCGAGAAACAAAGCAATTAGGATAATTTTGCTTTTAAATAATATTCAGCAGCGGGGCGAAGGTGAGCAGACCCCAGCCGATCGCCTGGGGCACCCCGTGGGTAAAAAAGGGGTACAACTTAATATTCCTTTTGCCGATGGAACTAAACGAACCATTACATTACCATTGTAATGAGTTTTTAGTTGCGGTTGAGGTTATCGGGCAAATTATGGCCTGCATACACAAACACTTTTTCACCTCTAAATCAAGCCAAACATTGACATCTTAAAGCACCTGAGCAAAGACCAACCAATCCTCCGTGCAAATTAAAAATATGTAAGGAAATAAGTTTTTTGTTGTTGTCAGCAGCTACCAGGCTGGGTTTGTTGGGGACATATCCACCAACAACCAAATTTTTACTCTACGGCAAATCTTCCAGAAGTGCCAAGAGCTCCAACGCACTACCTGTTCATCGACTTCAAGGCGGCATATCATGACATCATAGACCGGAATTAGCTATGGAGCATCATGCAGCGGTAACACTTCCCTGGGAAGTTGATCCGGCTGTTAGAGTCCACCATGCTCAAGGTGCAGTGCAAAGTGAGAGTATCGAAATCTAAATCAAGGTCGGACGAACTCTCCTGTCTGCTTTTCAACATCCCCCTGGCAGGTGTCATTCGAGGCGCGGGGCTAGACAACAAAATTCATGGCACGATATTCTACCGGTCTCTCCAATTTCTTGGGCTCACGGATGACATCGCCATCATCGGCAGGACAACAGCGAAGGTTTATGGGGCGTACTCAAACGCGAGACAGCAAGAATTGGATTGAGAATCAATGCGATGAAGACGAAGTACCTGCTTACCGGAGGCTCAAACCGTATAGCAGTGTATTAGTTGACGGCGACAATCTCGAGGAGCTCTGCTATCTCGGGACGGTCGTTACTTCGAACATCAGCATTGAAATCCGGACACCCATTGTGTATTGTGGAAATCTGTGCATACTATGGGCTTCACCGACTGCTGAGATCCAGAAGATTTGGAGATCGCACGTAATGTGAGATATATCATGGAGAAGACTGGTAGAATACGCTGGCAGGGGCATTTTATGAGGATGCCGGACTCATGCCTCACTAAGAAGATGTTCCACAGCGATCCCCAGATCAGCACGAGGCACAGGGGAGCACAGCGAACTCGATGACTGGATCAGGTGAAGCGAGACCTACCGGAGATCGGCTGTCTGCATAGATGGGAGGCAGCAGCCAGGGACTGAGCATCCTAGAGGATGATTGTTGCCCGGCTCATGTCACATCGATGTGCTCTATCGTGAGCAGGTCAACAGGAGAAATAAGATAAGGTAAGGAAATAATTTTCCGAAAAATATGAAAATTACTAACTGAGATCTTAAATAATTCCTTAAATAAGTATATTAAATGAATTACAACATCTTAACAATGAATTGAGAATTATTAATTATAACAATTGTTTTCAATTACGTCTGAATTGTTTTGAGCTATGTTTGGATTTTGCAGCAGCTGCGCAAATTTCATTGCAGCACATCGTTTATGCAGCGACCGCTCGACGTTCCCCACGATTCTCTACAGAACAGAAATCGGCTGTAAAAGCAATAATTTCGTTTCGTTCTACGTTTAACCCAACTGAAAACATGTGTTGAACACCCATATTCACAAGATGAATAACATTTCATGGATGCATTAAACCACGGATGATTTCTAATCACTAAAGACAATTGTGAAGGTGTACCGGTGGGCTTATTGACAGATGTGTCGTGGTCTACGCATCAGAATCGATTTCCAATCGAACCGTTCCCCTGTGGCAAAGAGTGTGGAAGGGAAATGAGGACTGAATGACTTCGTAGGTCCATTACAACTGTTTACGTAAAAAAATAGTGTGCAGGTTTGTTAAGCCACATAGCCTCATGAATTTTAAATATGTTACCCATATGGCCCGAACAGAACTTCCAAAAACTGTCCCAGCAGACGGTGACGCAAAAATTGTGTTGCATAGAATTGTTTTTTTTTTTTAACTTTCTCTCTCTCTGTAACATTTCCGTTCCTGTTTGTGGTGAACCAGAAGTCTGAGGTTGATTTTGTGAGTGTTATGTCTAGCACAGTCGGGTTTTTACTTTCCTGTGCAGATATGGCATGCATATTTACTTTTCAGTAATGACATTGCTTGTGTTACAGAAGGGGTGACTGATCTTCTGGCGCGACAGAATGGGAGCATAAAAGCAAATGCACCAAACCTTGAGCCGAAATGCCTTGCTGGTCGAAAACATTCATCAAGGAGCAATCAATGACGTTTATTGCATCCAGGGTCAATGTTCACATCAAAATGCATGCGTGGCAAATTAGCAACGCTCAAAATTTCAATTACATCTCGAACGAACGCAAAAGAGACAATATAAAACCGGCAAACAAAGGCGCGCGGCAGACAGACACATCGCCGCATTGCTTTGCCTGCCCACGTGCATCTCGCACCGTGTTTACGCAACGTGAATGCGTGTCGTGGTTTTATGCATCCTGTTATGCTTGCGTCGAGACGAGATCGTTTGAAGCGGGCTGATGCAGCGGGCGTTGCCGGAAGGCAACCATAAGTTCCAGGTTCCATCACTGAATGCAAATCGGTCACATCTTGCGACCAGACTTTCGCAGCGCTTGCAGACGCTGCATTACTTCTGCGTGAAGGTTCCCTAAAGATAATTGTTGCAATAAGTAGGGCCTGGGCAACGGTTTCCTTTTGCCCTGTCTATGAGTTGGCGTGCTGAAGTATTTACCTCTCCAGTGCGAGAGCTATTCACCCTTGCCTTTGCCGGGCATTGTCCTCATCTTACGCAAGCGTCGTACTGCCGGAAGGCACTGTTTACCGTACGGGACCCAGGAACACATCCATACAAATGAGGTCACACATGGTTCCAGTTTGATGAGTTTTACCAGTTTCTTTTCTTTCTTTTTTTCTATCTCTCTCTCTCTCTCTGAAACACCGAAGGTGATGTCTAGCCACGTCCGAGATAACCCAAAAACCTTGAGCCACCCTCGTAACAATTGCCAGCCTAATGGCACGGGAAGGGTTACCCATCTGTCCGAGCCGGCCAACGCAATCAAGGGAAGATATGTTATGCCCGCACACTGATGGCCCGCACCGGGGTGTTATGATTTATGCCCGAACCTCCTTGTCCATTGTGCGCCCAAAAGACGCAGCACCGGATCATAAAAGTGAAATCCAGCTCCGGCACATCATCGCGCGGATGCTGACCGGGACGTTACGTAGCGAACAGTCCGCTTCGACCGCTTCGATCGGTCCGGCTTCGACTGGCTTCCCTTTTCAATGCCATTTTGTCGCGTTTTTCCTTTCAAATTGTATTCGTACGATGTTACAGGCCGCGGTTCAATTAAAATTAAAATTTGCCGCTCTGCCCAAACGTTTCTTCTCGCCGCCAACAGGGGCTGGGGGATGATGCGGCAATAAAAATATCAAATCAAACTATCAAGCACTCGCAAGGCGCAAGGCCCGATACCGACGCAAGGCGGACGATGCTGATGACGAGACACTCCGTGAGGCTGTTTCTGTGAGTGTGTGTGTGTGTGTGTGTATGTGTATGTTACCATGACCCTGAACCCGATTGCACACTCACCGAACCGAGTCCCATCGAAATTGCTAGAACCGTTAGAACAGAATGGAAGGGCGCAAACGACCGTTTGAAAACTGGTGTCGGAAGCGAACTTTGCCGAAAGGATCAGCACAAACGCTCTGCAGTCTTGTGGTGGCCCGGTCGGACGAATCAGTGACGATGAGGTTCCTGGGAGGAAGGCACGGAAGCAAACGAAAAAGAAGTACACCTTCATGGCAGTGTTGTTATCGCGAGTGCGGGATATACGGTGGACGGTCTGTGATCTCAGTGACATGGTGCAAACGTGGTTGCAACAATCGTGGAGCAAGCAACGTAATTAGTTTAGTTTAGCTTACGAGTAAGCACATTTGGTCAATGATCTAGTAGTATGATAAGACAAAGACCACAAACATTTTGTCGTCAGCAAAGCTAATAAGACATTAGGTTTGAACTCTCGCATGGCTTCAGGCTCTAAAAGTGTCTGTACTAGTGATGACTCCGTTCCGACTCTGGCTATTGTTAAATTCCGCCCGGAGTCGGAGTCGTTTGGAGTCGCCCGGAGTCGTTCGAAATCGTTCGGAGTAGCCCAGAGTCGTACAGAGCTGGAGTCGCCAGGAGTTGGAGTCTTTCGGAGTCAGATAGATCGAAGTCGACTGGAATTGGAGTCGATCGGAGTTGCGTGCACTTCGTATACAGGCCTATGTTTCCAAGGCCGACTCCGGCGATTCCGGACGACTTCGACTCCAACTGATTCCGGATGACTCCGAACGACTCCAAACGACTCTGAACGACTCCTGACGACACCGGATGACACCGGACGACTCGGAAGACTCCGGATGACTCCGGACGACTCCGTTGCGACTCGGACTATTGTTAAGTTCCGCCCGGAGTCGGAGTCGGTTGGAGTCGCCCAGAGTCGTCCGGAGTCGTTCGAAGTCGTGCAGAGTTGGAGTCGCCAGGAGTTGGAGTCCTTCGGAGTCAGATATATCGAAGTCGACCAGAATTGGAGTCGATCGGAGTTGCGTGCACTTCGTATACAGGCCTATGTTTCCAAGGCCGACTCCGGCGATTCCGGACGACTTCGACTCCAACTGATTCCGGATGACTCCGAACGACTCCAAACGACTCTGAACGACTCCTGACGACACCGGATGACACCGGACGACTCGGAAGACTCCGGATGACTCCGGACCACTCCGTTGCGACTCGGGCTATTGTTAAGTTCCGCCCGGAGTCGGAGTCGGTTGGAGTCGCCCAGAGTCGTTCGGAGTCGTACAGAGTTGGAGTCGCCAGGAGTTGGAGTCCTTCGGAGTCAGATAGATCGAAGCCGACTGGAATTGGAGTCGATCGGAGTCAACTAGGCGCGTGCAGTTCGTATACAGACATATGTTTCGAAAGCCGACTCCGGCTGACTCCGGACTACTTCGATTTCAAGTGATTCCGGACGACTCCGAACGACTCTATACGACTCCGGACGACTCCAAACGACTCCGGACGACTCCAAACGACTCCGGACGACTCCGGACGACTCCGGACGACTCCAAACGACTCCGGACGACTCCGGACGACTCCAAACGACTCCGGACGACTCCGGACGACTATGAGCGATTCCGAACGACTCCGGATAATGCTAGGAGGACCTACCTTCCGGGGTCGATTCCGAAATTATCACAGTCACGTGGGAGTCGACTCCGGATTTTTGTCTACTTTACCTATCACTAGTCTGTACTGCTGCTGGGACTCCGCTAGTTATCAATTCAAGCCATGCAAAAGCATGAGAGCATACAAACGAATTTCTCTCGGAACGCAGTCCACAGATTCTTCCATGGCCTGTCTCATCGCAGAGTTATTAACTAATAAAATCGATGTTCCTTCACTACTGTCCAATGCTCCGTTGTATGTTTCGTCCCATTGTCTCCATGTCAGACTGATTTTAATCCCTCGCCGGCGTGTGAGTTCTTGAAGAAGTATTACAATCTGCTTAACTATAATCTTCCTTTATCCCGCTCTCCTTCTTGACTCTTCCTGTTGTATTCTCTGCTCACATATTTCCCATCCGTCCTACCCTCTAATGTTCAAGAAAGAAGTTGTATAACCCATTGAGGCACAAAACGGATAATAAAATAATATTCATAACAATAACATCTGGTCGTCAACCCGACGAAGTTCAGAAGGAGTTTACCCATTATAAAATTGGGTTTTACGAGTAAACTGCATTTTCAAACGAGATCGTTTGCCCAAGTTTCAAGGTCAGTGTGCTCAAAGTCCACCACATATGTCGGCGGTGGTCCCAGTGACGCAGACGTTTAAAAATTTCTTCACTAAGATATCGCTGGAAATATCTTGGAAAAGTAAATCACACTCCTTCTTGGTTTTTGTTTTGTTTTATATTCTTTTCACTGTTCACAGTCGGGCTAAAGGCATGTTCAGCATGAATTAATTTCCAATTCGCATAATCTATGTAAGCCGGTCGTTGGACCCATAAAACGGGTTTCATTGCCGCAGGATCTAAATAGCATGCCCCAGCATGGGTGCAACTGTCGTACACAATCTCGTTGGCTCGGTTCTTTGTGTCAATGTTGGCCAATACCCTTAATGATTCGCCTCACTCATTGCAACAGCTCCGCGGACTCTCCTCCCCACTGCGTGACACCCCACCTGATCGGCTGCAAAACTGCCCTCAGCATCAACAAACCTTTTTTTAACGATCGTCTTCGTCGTCGTCGTCGTCGGCGGCAGTTTGTTTGTTTAAACCTCCCGACGCGTACTATTGTGCGTGTTGGAAAACTCGCCCTCCACCGCCTTCCCGCTGCGCCGCACACATTCCCGTGTTTGGCAGACAGCGCGAGTGCGATTTCGGCCAGTTGGTACCATACGGTCACCCCGTTGTTTGCTCTGGGTGCTGCGCGCTGCTGGTGCCGGAGCGCTCGCGAAGCGCTCTCTGGCCCCACGGGCAGTCTCGTTCATCTTGGGCGGCTCTCAGCGACGCCAACAAAATTGGGACACCACACATTCCCACATTCTCGGGCCGTGGCCTGGGGCGGGCGGGGGCAGCAGGCTGCGTGTATCTGTGCGCGATCATCTACATCCCCGAGCTGCGGCCGAGTAAACACGGGCCACAGAAACGCCACACACGGCGCGGCCAGACCACGCACACTGTTACTCTCGCACGCGCGCACACAGCGACACCGGGCCGTGTCGATGCGATGCCCGCCAACCGACCAGCGGACCGTGGTGGGTGCGGTCGGCGGAGCAACGGCTGGGAAGGGGGGGGGGGGGGTTGGAAAATTGGTTCGCAACGAATGGAAAAAAAATCCCGCTCGCCGTTGGTGCGGGACCACCACTAGGGGGCCGCCCTGGCCACGTTGGTCAGTTGCCGTTCGAGCGCGCGTTCGCGATCGCGTGAAAGTCCGTATCTCGCGCGCACGTATCGTGAATTTATATTTATTTTATTTTATTTTATTTTTTTGCCAAAAACCATCCCGCCTCGCCCCGCGTACTGGTAACGTGAAAAAGTTTGCTCCCACCCCCCCCCCCCCGCCCCCTAGGACACCTACCCAACCCTACCCGCTCCTTCTTTCCCCATCCAGTCCCAGTCCGCCCGTTGTTGCTTCATTAGATTTTCCCTGCGCGTCGCGTTGACGTCGCCCTTCGCTGTGGTCGAACGCCTACAAGAATTATTGTGTTTCTCTCGTACTTATGTGTGTGTGTGTGTCTTTGTGAATGTAGCTGTGTATGTGTAAGGTGCTCGTGTGTATGTGTACAGTGAAAAACGCCACACACAACAGCAGAAAAGTCTAATGACCACAACAAAGAAAGAATTGCCACGCCACGGTACAACGGATTGGCGATCGTCGCGTTTCTAGCCTTGTCGCGACTCGCTATTTGAGTGTGGGTGGGTGTGTATGTGTGTTGCTGAATAGCCCGTGTAGGTGATGTGATTATGCTGGTGTGTTTTTTTTTTTCTTCCTTCGGTCCACAACAACAACAAAAAAGGCCCTAATAAAACATCTATTCCACATTTTCTTTTGGGTTGGTTCTTCAACCCTAAAGCCAACGGATCTCCGAAATGTGCAGTCCTAGCTAGTGAGCATAATGGTCAGGCACTATCAAAATGTGGAGCCACCGTACTGCGGTGTGGTAACCGCTGGAACCAACCTTGGGACGCACGCGGGACGTTTGGTGCATCCATCCCAAGGACTTTGAATGTACGCGCGTTCTGCTGGTGCTGGAGTCATCGCATGTTCCTTTGTCTGATGTCTTTTCCTTGCTATTACGTTGCTTATTGGTTCCCGATTGGTAGCCTGCTCGCTTAACGAGCCGTGAAGTGTTGACTTCCAAAAAACTGAAACGACCACGGCAAGCGAAAAGTATCCAAGTTCTTCCTTTTTGTTTCTCAATTGCATGTTGCTTCACGCGCACCTTTGTCCCACAGCGTCCTGGAACACCTTCAGCAGCGTCTGGATCTGGGTCTGGAAGAGGCAAGGATACGATTGTAGCTGGACTCGGAAGCGACGACAACTTCCACTCGAATCCAGCGTTCCGAAACCGAAAACTATTGGAAATTAATGAGTAAATTAAGGGGAGAGGCAAAGGCAAAAACCTCTTCACTCAGTCACGAGGCGACTGTGCGTGTATGCGTAGCTTGTGTGTGTGTGTGTGTTGGGTGGCCCTTTGCGGTGCGCACTGTTCGATCGTACCCGAAATCAATGTCTCGAATGGATAATTTTAGTTCGATTCCGATGCCTCCCTCCAAGGGTGACGGGATGGGGCACGGAAAGGGGAGGGAGAGCGGGGGGTTGAGGGTGATGATATGGGGTGCCGCGTGCGCGCGCGCACACACACACACACACTCCCGCCTGGCGAGGAAGAGCAAGAAGCAGTGGACGGACACGGTGCTGACCGAGCGGCGGGAAAAACTCGACACGGACACGGGAAGGGCGCGGGAGGGTTTGCGCTCGTTCTTTATCTTTCAGTAATAACAGGGTTTCAGGGTTGGGGGAGGGTAGGAGGAGGATTGCGTGCACGGTTTGGAGTTGGCCAAACGGTGGCGGCCGATAAGTCGATGGCGCACTTGAGATTGCACTGGTGAATTGCTTCATTGATCAACGCGAAACATGCGCACATATGTATGTGTGTGTGTGTGTGTGGGATGTTCTACTTGTTTCGGCATGGGTTTGTGAACTGAATTTCGGCCAAAGTCGCCGTCCTGAGAGCCGGAGAGAGAGAGAGAGAAGAAAAGTCCGTTTTGTGCAAGAGAGCGGAAAACCTTTTTTTGTTGCTTTTTTTCGATGTGCACAGCACATTTGCTTTTGCGAGAGATCTGAAATCTGAAAATTCACCCCCATTTTGCTCCTTCTCTATCTCTCTCTCTCTTTCTTCTTTTCTCGCTCTCTCTCTCTCTCTCTCTCTGTCGCTCTCCCGACAGCGGGGTTTTGGGCGGCAGATAATTATATGAATCAATGCAGGTGAAGGAAAAACAACAAATAAATATTGGAAAACAAACACAACAACATCCCGCCAAGCAGTGTGCCCGAGCGTACGGGTTCGGCTGTGCGGTTCGCAATAGCTCACATACGTACATGCACACACACACACACACACACACACACACACACACACACACACACACACACACACACACACACACACACACACACACACACACAGACAGCGTTCATCAACAAAATAAAAAAAAACGCAAAACGAGGAAAAGCGCGTTAAAAATATGTTCTCACCGCTAACGCAATTATAAATGTGTCGAGTGGGCGGCATGGGAGGGGGGGGGCAGCAGTGCGATGTGGAGCAGTGGGTGGAAGATTTTTGGTTTTTCACCACACACACACAGACGCACGCAGCGATAGAATGAAATGTAGGTTTGCAGTGATCGAGGCGTGTGCGAACATTGCTGTTTTTTTGTTGTAATTCTGTTGTCCAAATATTTTATTTATTTATTTTTTTATTCCCCATTTTGCATTCCAATCCCCTGGGGTGCAGGTACGGGGGGCACGGTGCAAGTGCGGGTGGATAAATAGTGCTAACGGAAGCGAAAGGCAAATCAGCCGAAAGCGCTGACCTTGAGCAGTATTATCAATTAAACGGGATCCGTTTTATTGCAAATACTTTAAATGTGTGTGTGGGTGTTTCTTTATATAGCATAAATTCAAACTGCACTTTGTTCCTATCATTTAGGAAGCCTTTTTTGGCATTCCGGCTTTATCCAAACTTCTAATAAAGAGTTATTTGGTTATTTGGCTGCATTTAAAAAGCAAATAAAAAATGAAATATATTCAAAAAATCGTGCAATTAAATATTTTAAACGATTAATTCAAATTGCTTGATGGAGTAACACAGCTGAATTGAATTGTTTTTTTTCTAACAGCTACAACACCCGTCTGCAACCATTTGCTAAAAGGGCCACTCCACTGCGCCCCCGATTGCAACCAATCCGCAAGCAGCCGGCCTTAAAAGCCTCAGCGACCTGACGGGTTTCGAACCGGGCCGTAGACAAACGGCACAACCGTGCAATCACGACAAAATGGAATGAATTAGGCGGACCGCGCTGCATGCGGCGCGTGTTGCGAGCTGGACCGCAACGGAACCGGCACACAAAGCACACGCTGCAAAACTGGTGACCCGGGCCCGCCAGCCAACCGTAGCCATCGTCCGCCACATTCCAGCGCGTGCGATTAAGAAGGCACGCGATCGTAACCAACCACGCCAAAACTAGTTTGCAATGGGGTTCGCTGTGCGCTGCCGCTACACACACAAAAAATTGTGAACATTGCTTGCGGGGCGGCAAAACAAAAGACACAAAAGAGAGTGTGTGTGTGTGTGTGTGTTTTTTTTTAATTGTAAGACCTCTCTAAAAACGTTCCTAAACGTGGGTTGCTGGGGCAAAGGTGTACATCCCACCTGCTTCCAATATGCACGCCCTTCTTCACTCTCGCCATTTTATCGTTTTCATTAAATGTTTTGTTTTATTTTTACAAACACAAACACACACACACACATCAGCACTCGCCCATATCAAAAACAAATGTCCCAAAACATTGTAGCCCTAATGGCGCACATTAGCCTGCGTGTTCCCATTGCCCAAGCCTTCGGGTGAGAGGTTCCTTCCAACGCTCACCATCCCTAGCACTCAAGCGGTTACAATGTATTTTCCTAGTACGCACGACTGCCTGTGTGGGTGTGTGTGTGCGTGAAGAATGGGTGCCGATACATTGTTGCACGGTGTAGCACGGCAGACCCGATTCGAAGCCGAGCCGACGCGCCGACAGAGCGCGTCCAGCTATGGAGAGGGACACATGCGTCGGCAC
Source organism: Anopheles merus (assembly GCF_017562075.2). Classification (NCBI taxonomy): domain Eukaryota; kingdom Metazoa; phylum Arthropoda; class Insecta; order Diptera; family Culicidae; genus Anopheles; species Anopheles merus. Next base: position 7,278,112 of record NC_054081.1, on the reverse strand, counting down.
GCTGGAGAGGCTGCTACCTATCTCCAATCAACCTATTGCTGCTGCTGCTGCTGCTGCTACTACAGCCTCAACCATCAACCACTCTACTATCAACCTGTGCAGAATAAATGGAATTAAAAAAGAACAAAGGAAGAAAATAGAAATGCATTTTTGTTTGAATTTCATTTCATTTCTACAATCAAGCTGAATTAAAACAGATTAGCCAGACATTGTCAACAATCAATCATTGGTGCAAAGCACTCACATCTTTCAACCACTGCAACACACACACACAAATAATGGGAGAAAATGCTACGAGCCGGTACAAGTTTTGTTCCGCCTTACAGCAATCACCAATCAATAGAACCATTTTAAGGTGTGTGTGAGTGTGACTGCTTTTTTTTTGTCCAAGTAAGACCTCTCTTACTTGTTAGTTGAGAGTTAAATAAGCCGTCGTGAGAATAAGCAAAGCGTACCTGGACACGCATGTGCAGATACTCCAGAGGTTGTGCATTTTTCTGGTCCAAAATTATGTAGAAAAAAGGTCCTAAATGTTGTGCCTTTTTCTAGTCCAAATGTTGTGTGAGCGTTTTTTTTTTTTTTGTCGAAGTAAGACCTCTCTTACTTGTTAGTTGAGAGTTAAATAAGCCGTCGTGAAAATAAGCAAAACGTACCTGGACACGCATACACTCCACCGATTAGCAGACACTCCAGAGGTTGTGCCTTTTTCTGGTCCAAAATGTTGTAGAAAAAAGGTCCTAAATGTTGTGCCTGTTTTCTAGTCCAAATGTTGTGTGAGTGTGTTATTTTAAATAATTTAAAATTAAAGAAGTTCTGTTCTGTTCTTTGGTCAAGCGCGTAAGATTATCGACATTGTGTAGTGGAGCCAGTCGTTTATTATTTTTTTGGCTTTCGCTCTCATCGTTCAGGCCAATGGCATTTGCATTTGCCAGTTGAGGAGCGCTCGATGCATTTATGGATGAGCGAACGGCACACCGGTTACAAATTGGAGCTGGTGCAATTAACTGTGCGAGCGAATGAGTGGTTTTTATTCAATCAACCATCCATCTACCGAAGTGGCACAGGCAGTGGCGAGAGCAGCAACTAATTGGCATAAATTACAGGCAAACTTTTACCACCGGTTTCGGCCCAAACGGCTTTGCAAGCTCTTCCATTCAGTGTATCTGCAGTCACAGGTGTGATACACCGGCAAGAGCAAGAACAACAAAAAAAGAACGAAAACATCCCAAAGCATCCCGACACTGTTCGGCTCGTGTTTGAGGCTGTGTTCGGAGGTTCCAAAATTAAATCCTTTATTGTAGTAAAATGTGTGCCATAAAATCGCAACATGCTCAAAGGAATGTTTGCTTGCGGCAAAAGGACCATCGCATGAGTCGCCTTCTCTTACCCTCTGCTTTGATTTGCCCCTTTGCAAAAGCGTGCCTTGGAGATGGGAGCGCTGGGGACGGGGCGAGAGATGCTGCGGCTGTGGCTCATTAAAAAAAGTGTGGAACAAGAAAACTTAAATTATGCACGCATTGCCTTTTGCTGGCAATGGCCACTTTGCCGAAACTGATCTGGCTTTGGTGCAGATTTCTTCATGCGGAACGCTTCACAAGTGAGTGAGAGTGAGAGAGAGAGAGAGAGAGAGAGAGAGAGCATAAAGAGCATTAAAAGTTTTGTATGAAATACGCTGTCTGGCAAGGCTGCGAAGCTAGAGCATTTTATTCCATTTAATTTATTTTGGTTTATTGGTACCCCTTTGAATCCTCCCCGACGGAACGGTCATCAAACAGGACCGGTGCCGGGTGTTTGAAATTCTTCGAAATGGACCGAGTCCTGCTATGAGCTAACCAACAAGTCACAGCTAGCCAAACCCAACAGTGATTTAAGGCCAAATACGATGGAGCCAGGTAAAACAGAACTCCTCACAATGCTACTATCCCCCACACACGATTGCTTGAATCCGGCATCCGCAGACTGGACTACTCCAAAACACGCCACTGAGCTGCCGGATCGGACCATGGCACTTAAAACTCTTCAAAAGCGTATCATCGTAAACTTATCATTGTCTGCGTTGTGCAAGAAAGCAGAGCTGAATCGGAACAAAAACATCCCAGGCTCTATGGTTTGCTCCAGCCGAAGGATCTTGGGGCACGAAGGATCACTTCTTGTACGTTTTTTGTGCCTTCAACTGTTGTACGAATGCTTTCCCATAGATGTGTACCAGTGGCTCACAAGTTCTTAGCTTTACTGCGGCGTAGAAATATTAGAGCGCACCCAAAACCGTGCGCTCAATTGTTCGCTGCTTCCTTTTCGGCTGTCTTTTCCACCCGAGGATGCGCAACAAAAGACGCGCAAAACGCGCCGGCCGATGTCCTTGAATTCGGGCACAAACTCCGCTACATCCGCAACGAGGCTGTGGTGGGAAGTGTGCAACGGGTAGTTCGGGTTAGAACAGTTGAAAACCAATCAAGAAATGAACCACCGTATTTTACGACTTTTTGCGGTAAAGGCATCAGACAACGGGAAGGTTGCGTATAGGAGCGGAGTGTGGTGGCTAGTTTTCCGTTTGTTCGTTGCCGCTTATCTTGGAGAGCTTTGCTGTTCTTGTAATCGCTATGTTCGCCACATTTTTTCTCTGCTTGCTTGTTGTTATTCTGTACGTGTGGAGCAGCGAAGGTAGGATACGCCACGTCTTAGCCCGATGTGTCTAGTTTGCAGCGTTTCCTTGCTTAAATCAGCCCACCACCAGAATAGTAACAAACAAGCAACAAACGATCCCCTTCGCTCCTATCACACCACACTGGGCCCAGCGCGACCAGCAGATTATGCGCAACATCGTCGAACGGCGCCGGAACCGGAACGCTAAATATTGACTTAATCGTGGCACGCCTCCCAGCATAATTGCGCGCGTGGTACGCGCGTGCCTGACATCTCGGTCTTTTGCCGTGTTTACAAACAAGTGAACCCCGCACACAAGTGTAATTACGGCCCAAGAAAGCAAAGCAAAGCTTGAAAGAAGCGTGCAAAGTGAAGTGAAAACGATAACAAAAAGCATTGAATGCGGTGGAAATTTAGCGCTTCCCTTTCGTGTCGTGTGTGTTTGTGTATGTGCTCGAATCAAAACGGCGGTATTTGAAGTGTGTTAAAGGGTGACCTAGGCCGGTGGTACGAAGCAGGAGAAAAAAGGTGCAAAATTAGTGCGAATGGCGAGTGAAACAGTGCAGTGAAGTAATTATCGGTGATTCGGGTTCAAGTGGCAACAATCAACAAGGTTCGTTCGATGCAGCAATCAATCAAATAACACCTACAAACAATGTCTGTCGCCCCTATCAAAGCATCAAAATGAGCAGCATATTTTCAGCCCACCTCAAGTTGGAGTGATACCAACAGCCAGTTCTGTAGCTATCTTCTAGTTATAATATTTGTAAAAGGCTAATAGGGTGTATTGCGAAGAATCTATTACGCTGCAGCTTTCCGTTGATGTGTTTAAATTCCTCATCCGACACTGCTTGAATCTGCAATCTCAGAGATAATTATTTTGAACACACAATGCACACCGAAGATGCATACAGTTAGCACACACACCCCATGCTGGCCCTTGGGTCATTAATGTCAAACTTGTATAAAATCTAATCAAACAATTTTCACGGCCTCAATTGCACCCGTGACTGCTTATTGATGCTTCGTTTCATTGATGCCGCTAGATGCGACGGGCGACGGGTATTTTACACTAGGGTGTGCAAGTACTGCTATTGCCTTGCCTCGTGCTGTCTCGCATTTCATTCAAAAGGGAACCACAATGGCACACTATTCAAAACGGTACGTTTTATCGCGTGCGCTTTAGAAAGGGTGACAGATTAAACCTTTTGATTAAAAGAGAAGGGGCCCTTTTTCGGTAAAAGAGAAGAGGACACTTTCCCTTAAAAGCATACTAATGATTATTATTCAATTTAGGAAGTACCGTATTTTTAGCGTGTCATATTTTGTTATTATCGGTAATTCTAATGAACCATAATCATAGGTAGAGAAAGTAGACATTCTCCAATACGATTCATGTTAACGGTGCTTCGCTATTCAGTACGGCACTTTTGCTGTGTCTTTTCATACACAAAGCATCTTTTTTATTTAAAGATGATGTGTGTTTCAAATACTTTATGTTAAAAACAGCACATCTTTTAAGCATGATTGTTTTTTTTTTTACTTTTAGAGTATTTGAGTCTCGTCTCTCTTTTGATCATTTTGCCAAAGCACTGTCCTAGAAAAATGCAGTTAAAAGTCCTCTAGAGCCGGCTCGAAACTGTTTAACTTTTTTTCTAAGTTACTTTTAACGTTAGCAGTGATTTTTCAACCCTTATGTGTGATAAAAAACTAGCCTGCAATTTTCAGTCTAGATTATTCTAGCCACAAAGCTAGAATTAGATTCGAGTACCTGCTCGAAAACACGGTGTTGTTTACATTTACCCCAAGGTGCATTTAAGAGATCACGTGGTGGAATCTAGAATCAAAGTGTATGTAGTCCAGGTGGTTTCATAGCATGTTTTTTATAACCAAATTTGAATATCACTTTTCGACAGGATGGATGAAAACTTTTGTTCAAACAAGCTTTCTTGAGGCTTGACGAATACTCAAAACACTCTTAAAATCTTCATTCAGAAGCAGAAGCGATAAAAATTAGCCTTATAAATTCATACACCTTGGGATAAGCCCACCTGTATATTATACCTACTTAGAAAGCTACTCGAAAACTGCTATACAATGCAGACATCTGACTGGCTGAAATTTCAGCCTAAGAACTTACAACGGAAAGGGCCCCATATATAACTAATAATTATGTATAACAAACAATCAGGACAGTCTAAAATGGCTTTTTATTGTTTGATAAATGCAATAGTGTAATTATTCAATAAACAAATCAAACAAATAAAATACTGTTTGACTTTTGAATAAGATCACACGTTTTTACAATACTTTGACCAAAAATAAATTCACAATAAAAATCAAATATTCTAGATAATAAACCATACTTGAAGTGAACTTGAAGTTGATTCAATGTGATGGCCTCGCCTGTTAATTTTATTGTTATTGACTGTACAATTAGAGTAGAGCTGCGCCCGTATAAAGCGAATTAAAGTTAAGAATAATTTACCTCTATTCAACAAAAAATGTGCATTCTGTGCTTTTAAAAATAATTTGTGTTATGAAACAAGGATTAATTGAAACCCACTTGTATTGCTGCAGTAATACCAATGGGTAGGTTAATTGTAGCATTAAATTGAACATTAAAAGGTCTGCAAGAATTTTGATAAAACAATATCGCAGATCTTAGTGTCTGTAGTCTAAGGAGCTCATTTCATAATCCCAAATCGCTTCCCGCGGCTTATAAGAGTATAATTGTTACAGATAATTACAACACAAAACACGAAACGATACAGAATGATTCAAATTATATATTTGATGTTTGGGGAATAGGAAACGTTATGTTTATAATGCACTCAATGAACTCATGGCATTTAATTGATTTTAGATAAGAAAAATTAGTTAGGAGATCATAATGTAAGAATTATGTTTCTTGAAAAGAAATGTTAAAGGTTGTTTGCAATTATGTAAGGAAAGTTCAACAATCGTCGTGGCTAGCTCAGCGAGTGTTTCGTGACCGTATATGCACAACTTCGTAATAATGTATAAAATAACATTCAGAAACCTAAGCATTTCCTATTAGAAACATCAGAAATGATCGAATATGAAAACACTGACATAGTCACAATTTTATACAGACCTCTATGTCATGTTAAAAGTGTGTGGCATAGTAGTAGAAGTGGTCTGGTAACATAGCACACATTACGAAACCCTTTATGAGATGAAATAAGCCTTCGGAAGCGCTCCTCGATCCATATATGTTTACTCTTTCAAGCAATTCACTGTATGCTTTCAATCATTATTTACTGTCAGATTGATCATCATTATTAGTTGAATGTAGTTTTAAACCAAGCATTTTAAACCGAATTCAAATAAAAATGGGCCAATAACTGCCTTTATTTTTCTTAATTGGAATCTATATTTCATATTAGCGGGTCAAGGTTTATGTCATCTCCCCGCAGCTCGTCCAAAACCAAGGGCAAAATCTGCATGCCATACCGGTCCGCGGTGAAAATCAAACGTCTCCATTCCTCGACTCGACACGTCGATTTCGATTCCAATGATCTATTTGGGCCTTCAGCGTATAAATCATTCATTTACTGCCCAGCCGGCGGAAGACGAGAGGACCAGTGATCAAAGCATAATTTGCGTGACAAACTCAAACCCCCGACGCCAGCTTCGTAATGCTTTTGTGGTGGACCGCGCAGTTAATCAAAGTGGGCTCCAATCTAAAAAGCGATGTGATTTTTTGTTTGTTTTTACTTTGATTTTAAAAGAGCAATCGATCTTTTGGGTTTTGCTTCACCTTCAAACACCTTCACCTTCCGAGTCCATCCTGATCCAGCGCCGGGGTTCACATTCGTGTTTGATTTGGCGGTGGGTCCGTCAAACATGTGTTTTGACTGCCCCTATCGTTGTTCGATGACATTTAATGCCCGACCCGGGCTCTAAGCCTGTTTGCCTTTATTGCTGCTCTTGCTGCACGGCTCACCGGGCTGGCAGCACCGGCGGCTTCCCTTGCGCCCTGGAGAGGATCGACCGAACACATATTTTATGAGCCACCTTTCTCCTGCTCTCACGCTTCTCGGTAAATCTGCATGAAGCCGACACTACTGTGGCTGTAGCTAATCGGCCGTAATAGCTGCACTAACAGGCGTGCGATGATACTTCCATTCCGCCTGCAGGCGATCCCGGCCAGAAACTGGAATCTCACAACACAACTTCGCGGGCTGTACGGCATGTACCGCCCCATTCATAATTGGTTTTATTGCGGCACTGAACGTTCTGCGACACTGCATGAAGTTGTCGGTAGAGAAAATGAAGAGATTAAGAACGCGCACACGGACACGGGAATACAGCGTGATTATAACTTATGTTTATGTGTCTTCGAGTGTCGGTAACGGTTCCATAGCCAATCATCGGTGCCTGGGTGGGAAGAGAAAAGTTTTGCTAGCTGCAGACAGCATGATTTTATGTTTCACAATCGTCGCTTTGAGGGCCGGGAAAATTGTTCAATTTATAAGCTAGCCAAAAAACAATAAACAAATATTTCCCAACGCCTGGGCACCGTTCGCACTTCGTGTGCCCGAACGGCCGCAACAACAAATAGAGCCATTGTGAGGAACGAAAATCAATTACAGCAAAGGGCTGGGCATGTAAATTTCACTGCCAGCCCTGTTGAAACGTGAAATTGACTCTGGCCCGAAATGTGAACCGCATGTCACACGTCACGCGCAATCGACTTTACCCGCTACTGGGCTGCACCCGGTACGAGCGTGCACCCAGTGGCAGTCCCGGGGCCATATTTTACGATCCTAACGCGCATCCACCCGCACTGGAAGCGTTTGTTTCGGCCGTCGGCTTGTTGTGGGTTTTCGGTTAGGTTTTGATTACAACAATCGGACCGGGGATTGACACAACCCGGGACTGGACAGTTCGAGAGAAATGGCGCAGCTAGATTGGGAAGCGAGCGAAACCCGACACCTTCCAGCCATAAATCTTACCCGCCCCTTCACCAATTGGACACTTTTGAAGGGCTGAAACGCTGGATACGAGAAGAATTTTAACGACAGTCCGATGAGCGTTTTTAATCACTATTTTTTTCTCTTCCTTCTCCTTTACTTTGCTGCATAATTGTGAAGCGCACAAAGAGCATCCCTTTATTCTGTATTTTAACGCCATACAGATGAAGAAAAGGAAAAGACCACATGAGTAAGGTTATTAAGGAGAATCGGTGGGAACATATTAGTCGACAAACAATTACATCCATCGTACTGACTTCAAGAGAGAAATGCGTCCAAGGCGTTTTGTAACTCATTTATTTACTAGCAGATTTAGCCGGTTTCACAGGCGGTAGCATTTATTACCATTCGAGGACTACAAAAACTATTCCACAAAAATGTTATCCCTAAGCTTCATTTCTTCTTATTTAACGTAATAACCATAAGTGGCCTAGATGTACCATAGCTAATCATTGCCCTGAACATCAGTGAGTTGATTGTTGTAACCATATAGCTGAATAAACAGTCTTGCGTATCAGGAACTATTCAAGATTTGTGCCGATGAGAGGCATGGTTGAACTATTCAAGGAATGAATTTATGAATTGATTCCATTCAAGTCTGTTTTGTTTAAACATGATGTACAACAAAGGCGCAATGACTTATGGCAACTAAACTAAATAATTTTTCGTCTTGTTCAAATCAGGAGCTCCGCTGAGAACAAACAACCTCTGAACAAAGAAAACCTTAGATCTAGCAATCTATGGAATTTATCGCTTTGGATACGTTACTCCCATCGGATATTCAAGACTGGTTTTATTGGTGTGCTTGGAATTTATTGCCTTTCTTTCTAAAACGGTCATTTTGTTTATATAAACATCGGTGAGTTCATTGTGCACCTAATAGCGATGTTCTCACCGATCTTAGTTGCTAAAATAGCTTCCACGTAATCTTCCGATGAGCGCAAGGTTTTCAATAATGTGTGACTTATTCTCCGTAGTAAGGATATTAAAATGAGTGATATCAAATGATGTATAATGTCTTCGACGGTAATGATAGATCTGATGATATTTGCTAGCATAAAACCATTTCTTTGCTAGCGCGTGGTAATTTAAGCGGTACCTACCAACACGGAGTTTGGCATGTTTAATACCTTATTGGTTTCGACGGCTGCCTTCCGTTCTCCGTTTTGACATCACCATTGTTGCAGTAGTCACTGACACGTCATGGACAACCCAGAACAGGGTCTAATTTACAAAAGAAGTACTCAATCCATAAGCTTAAATGAATTAGTTTCATATGTTCTAAAACCAACCAAAATATTGTCATACATGATATACTAGTGAGAATGTCAGGAATGGTTCTACAATCTATGAAATTAGTTTCTCCTCTTTCTCTTGTTGCCATGCTCACGATGAAAAAACGTCATAGTGACATGACTTGCTCAACAATTTTTCTTCAGGATGCTCGGTCCTTGACTGCAGCCTCCCATCCATGCAAACACCCGATCTCCGTCAGTTCTCGCTTCGCCTGATCCAGCCTTCTAGTTCGCTGTGCTCCCCTGCGCTTTCTGCCGAGCTGAGGATCGCTGTCGAACACCTTCTTGGTGGGGCATGAGTCCGGCATCCTCATAACACTACCCAGGTATCGAATCCTGCCAGCCTTCACCACTGTCAGGATACTCGGTTCACCGTACAGCTCAGCAGGCTTACGTGGTTCATCCTTCTCCTCCAAACTCCATGCTCGAACACACCGACAAAGATGGTCCGGAGGATGCGTCATTCGCAAAGTCAAGAAATTGGAGAGACCGGTAGAATAACGTACCATGGATGTCGTTGTCTAGCACCGCGCCTCGAATGACATCTTTCAGGGCGATGTTGAACAGCATTTCCAAGTTCATTTAAACTCGCTCGTCATTCTACGTACCAATCCAACTACGTCTAATTGGCTCTTCTAATCATATCATCGTAGTGCTCACGCATTGATAATTTTTTGTCTAGTAGTACACGTCTAGATTACAGGTCTTATTAACACGTTGTATTGGAACATTTTTTAGGCAAAAATGAGCAATCCGCAAGCAAATCCGTAGGGTGTTATCAAAATATCAAAGTTCCTATCACTACTCACTGCAAGAAAATTCTGCGGGTCAGCAGTGTACATTAAAATGCTGTCATGGAGTTAGCACATATGAAAATTTTGTACACATAGAGAAGAAATAGTAACGGGAGAGCTCTTGTGAGCAATTGATGTGCTTCTTGTTGTTCCCTCTCCAAAAGCGTTGTGCCAATCCAGAAAATGTTATTGTCCTGCAAAAATCCGCACCGTGCACTTTTAGACGGTCGATGATCGATTTGCCACGCAATCTCCAAGTTGCAAGCCCCAAGCCACGGTAGTCCTGCAGTACAGCAGCTTACGCACACACAAAGACAGCAATCTCTCAAAAGGGAGGGCCGGATCGAATCGAGCCTAGAAAAAGCCAAGGTTCACGGCAGGCCAACGCGTTTGATTGTTCCAACGCGTCGTTCTCGTCGAAATCGCAGCTTTCCAATCCCATCCGATCCGGTCATCTTTGAGACGGATCTAAGTCCCGACAAGTGAAGGGAAGATTTATGGCCCAAACCAAACACTAGTCTGCGGATTGGCGAACCTTTTCCTTCTCGACGGCCGTTCCTTGCCGTGCGTCCGTCTCGCTCGCGCCGGACCGCTACCATTCGGTGCCATTTCTGTGTCCGGCCGTCTCCGTGCGCGACCAACGCGACAACAACAGGCATCCACCGAGTCGGGCATAAATTGCATGATAATAATAATAATACAAATAATAATGGTTTTTACACCGCAGGCGCAAATTTAATTTATGCATTGATTTTCTGTCACCCTTTTGTCACGCAATGAAAGGAATCCCGCTTACTCCCACCATGGAGCACTTCGGGCGGTGAGGCTTTGTCGGTCAAACCGTGGCTGGGGATGCAAGATCTCCGTGTGTCCCATCATCAGTCACACGGTGCTCCGTAGCCAATGTTCTGAGTAGAAGGCATGTAATAAACCACCAACCCCTTTTCACCAACTCTGTTGTGAGGCCATGGTCCTTCGTTGAATCCCCGATAACTTTATCCCCCAGGGTGAAGAAACTTTTGCAAAGCATGGTGTGATTCGTGGCTATCTCTGCTTGGAACCCACAATCAAGGCTGTCAATGTTTTTTTTTTGTATATATTTTTGTTCCTATCAATTCTATTACAGCAATGAATTATATCCTTACACTACCCTAAAGCTTATCTTACTTCACAGAAATTTTGTGCATACATTACGAGAAACATTTATTTTCTTCCCAATTATAACTTGAACTGTAAGTTCATCACCCTGGTGGAAACACCGATAGGAAGGATTCCACGATCAGGGTTTTCGTAAATTTGATTTGATTGATATGAATAAATTTTGATTCACAATAAGCACAATCATAAAAATCAGGCTCTCGCTGCAAGATCCGTTTCGAACGATCATCCCTCGGACTGATCCTGTTGTGCAGTTTGCTTATGTGCCGTCTGCGGTGTTTTATGGTCCACGCTAGGCAGTTTGCATGCTGTAGCTTTGATGCCAACGGGTTGCTTCTCAAGGATAAGGATCCTCTGCTTTGGAAAAAGAAACCACCTCACACCGCCACGCAACGCAACGAACAGACGGGGCTGGAACCCATGTACAGAACTGCATGTTTATTGCCAGGCTCATAAACGGCCATCAAACAGCATACAACTATAGACAAGGGGCAGATTGCGCAAGCTAAACGCTGACTACTCGATGGGTTCACCGAGGGCCGGCAGCGTACCGGGATGGAGTGTCCTTGAAGATAAGCCACCGAGCTAACATCGATGCATTCCGTTGCGCATCATGGGGATGTTTATTAATGTGGGAGTGGGTTTTTTTTGCAAACAATCAAGTCTTTAGAATGCGCACTAGTTAAGCTTTTCGTACTAAATTTAATGCCAACCAATATACGAGCAACCTAAAGACGGTCTCAGCCTTTTTATGTTTTTGTGTTGTTTTGCTTTGGATCATTCGAAAAGGTAAAGGTAGGCAAGCCGCATTTGATGGAGGTAACGTTCAGATTTTTTACCTATCGGTGGGTCTAACGTCTAGACGACACCGACATTTTGGTACGACAACAGAGCTTTTTTTTCTAAATATTTCTAAGAGATTAAATCGTTTCAGAGAAGCTTTTATATCCCTAAAATATAATTTAGGACGTCTGAAGCTGTTTGGGTCATTTTTGCAACGTGAGAAACGAGCCAAAGAAGAACCAGAGCATTTGATTTTCTCGGGAATTGTCGTCATAAACCAGAATTATGAGATTTAATTGCTAAAATGAACGATCGCAGCAGCCAAGCTTTTCCAGGCAGCGCCTTTCGTTCGGTTTGTAGAAGGGAAGCAATCTCTTAGAGGACGTAGCGCACATAAACTTTGTTATTTTGGCTTCTTCCATAAGCACAACGTGGGTTATTTTTCACTTTTCGAAGTTTATTTACAATCCTTCAAAGACTCCAAAGATTCCAAAGAGATCGCTTTTTATAGGCATTTTCGTTTGATGATGCCTTGGAGGAGCTATTTTGAAGAGGATGTGACAACATTCCCCAGAAGCGAGAAAAGTTTTTTTTTAAATGTATCCAATTACTAGGTTTGCTTATCGAACGAACGGTCAAGCGGACCTTGGTAATAGACTGGAGACGTTGCAATTTTTGGCAACGACAATTGCAAGCTTTGGTCACATTCGGTTGCCTAAATATAAAGGCCTATCTGTATCTTCATTCGCTGCAGCAAAGAACCATCCGGCTGTTTTAGTGTGTGTCTCGATATTAATTGAATAATTTATTTAATTTCAATTTCAAACTGGTCCAAGCAAGTACGTAAAGAAACAGTGCGTCTAACTAACGCTTCACACGTCAGTAATTTCACTGTACCCTACCACTGTGCAGTTCAGAAATGTAGAAACATCAATTGGTGCTACTTAGCATTCGTTGCATTTCCTTCTGTTAATAAAGGGGACGAAATGTCAGTTCGAATTGGGACGACACCTCCCATAAGTGTCCACAAAGTGTGCCAAAACATTGTCAGCAGGCGAGCCTGTTTTTTGGAGCCATTTGACATTGACTTACAAATTCTAATAAAGCTACGTTGAATAATCTGATTGCGAAAGGCTATCGAAACACATCATTACAGCGGCTCCATGCTGTGACTGTGCCACTGTATGGCTCTGCTCTCGGTAGCGCAAAGAAATAGGCCGTAGTTCTACCAAAGCGTGTTTGAAGAGGGGCGGTAGCTGCGGTAGCATCGTTTCATTTAATTCATGTTAATTTATGCGACACGATATGGGCAAGCCGGTTTGCGTTTTCTTTAAATACTGAAAGCTACCATTGATTGTTATCGAACCGATTCGCACTGCGCTCATGTTTGAGAAAAGTGGAAGAAAATCCTATTATAGTCTGTAGCTTACGGGTGCCGTTCGGATGTTTGCAATGGCCACCCAGAGCAATGTGCTTGAAGCGTAATGTGTGAATAAAATAATCAATTGAGCATGACGAAAAGCGGCTCTTGCGAAGCTGATTTGCATACAACAAATAGTTTTTTTTTAGCTAATTTGTTTGTGTTTTTGCTGCTATTGCTACAAGCGTATTACGCCGCATACACACGCACAGATCCATCCGTTCCATCCAGCTGACACTAAACATCGAGCGCAAAGTGATGTTGATGAGTCACCGCAGTATGAGGAACGATTGGCATTGGATGGAGTAGTAATGATGATATTGATAATTCTTGAATTTATTGTTTCTGAACCTTTTAGTATGTTTTGACACAAGCGCCGCGTCAAATGAAAGCGAACGACAGCTTTGCTCATCGCTCAGATTTGTATCTGACGCTCAGTGATTCTCTTTAGAACGAAAGAATGAAACAAAAGAGTGATAACGGTCGCTTGCCATGCGCTGCGTGCTCTCTCGAAAACCCGTGACGTCAGGCAGGCGGTCACAGTGCTGAAATGTTCACGAAATAAACCCGGCAATACATTTTCATGTAGTTGGTGCATTCCCAGCAAACTTCCCTGGGCTTCAAGTACTAGTCGACTAAGCTGAAAACCAAACAAAAATATCTCTCTCTATCTCTCTCTCTTTCTCTTGTTGTCCTGCTCAAGCTAGAGCACGTCATAGTGACATGAACTATTATTCTCCAGGATCCTCGGATCCTGACTTTAGTCTCCCATCTATGCATGTGACTTGTGTCCATACAAGATCACCCGTCGAATCAATTAACGATATAGCTCACATTTCGTGCGGGTTTGTAATCTTCTTGATCTCAGCATTCGGAGAAGCCCATAGTATGCACAGATTTCCCTACATAATGTATCTTTCAGCGGAATTCGCTGCTGATGTCGTTGTCCGAAGTAACGACCGTCCCGAGATAGCAGAGCTCCTTTACTATCTCGAGATGGTCGCCGTACACTAATGCACTGCTTCCCAGATGGCATGAGTGTCCGGCAAGCAGCTACTTTGTCTTTGTCCCATTAACTCTTAATCCAATTCTTGGTATTTCGCGTTTGAGTCGGATGTACGCCTCGCACACCTTCGCTGTTGTCCTGCCGATGATATCGATGTCATCCGCCAGGCCAAGAAATTGGAGAGACCGGTAAAGGATCATGCCACAGATGTCGTTGTCTAGCACCGCTCTTCGAATGACACCTTCCAGGGCAATTTTGAAGAGTAAATAGGAGAGTTCGTCAGCTTGCCTTAGATTTCGATACTCTCACCTTGCTCTGCACCCCATGCATGGTGGACTCTAACAGCCGGATCAACCAGGGAAGTGAAACCACTGCATGATTTAAAAGCTCATTCCGGTCTATGGTATCGTAGGCCACCTTGACAAAAATCTTAAAAACCGATGTTTTTGAAATAGTGGCAGTCTTCTAAGTTTGATATTTCATTCCTCAATTGATTCTGTTTCGGTTTATTAAACTAATCTGCGGAGTTTTCGTTTCCGATCCATCTTTCGCCAAGGTTCCGAGTTCAGAGCGATCAGCTAGGATCGTTCGTTGAAATTCGGTTATAATTCCACCACAGCATAACAACAGCGGTTGAGCTCTGAATGGTGCTGTAAATAACTGTCAATAATTGCTTTTTTTCTTTGGTTCTTTCCTTTCCACTGAATTGCTTTGCACGAATGCCTCTCGAGAAACAACGCCGAGAAACAAAACGAAGGATTACTGTGCCCCGATTTCACTCTCCCTTTGCCCGTTTTTTTGCTACGATCCAAATGGACACAAAACATTGGTACGGCGATGTCCATCATTCCAGCATCCTTTGACTTATACTTTGTGTTCCTTCAATTTTATAACGCCAGCTTTCCAGCAGTGATGTCAAACTTGCGGCTATAATATGGTTTTCCCTTCTGCTTCTATAATATGTTTGGAAAATAATTAGTTTTCCCATGTACCATGTTCCATGTTCCAATTTCAGTGAGAAAAAGTCTTTTAAAAAGAGCGCTAATCCAACGGGAGTTCAAAATGCAAGCTATAGCTCGCTATTTAGCATGTCTTTTCGGGCATCTTTGGTTGGATTTATAACCTTTTATAACGAGCCAGCGCCAAAGATCAGCATTCAACGTACCCAAACTCTGCCCGCACTCAATATGTGCTGAAACAGAATAGCTATCCAAATGACGCATATATTGATGGATGATTGGCAACGGTCACGAATTTTCGATGGCAAATCAGCATGGCCAAAACTTGGTTCCCCTAGACACCATAAAACATATCCATGTTCCCTCCCCCTTCGCACAACCAAAAGCATAAACGCATCGCATATTTTGCGCTGATTTGCACACGTCTCTTTTCAACCGTCCATCCGCATTGCAATGCGCCTCAGACTCACCTCAGATTTCGTTGCAGCATATTTTTTGTTTTTTTTTTTTTTTGGAACCTATACCATCTCTGCGCTGCTCGCGAACACTTTCGGCGTTAATTTAGGGGAGTGTAATAATAATAAAAATGTAGTGCAGTTTGTACGATGCTTTTTGCATGTGTCTCTTGTCGTTGTATCGCCCCCTCGGGGGAACAGCAGGCCGTGTCGAGCCGTGTCGAGCCGTGTAGGATTTACTGTCCGAAAACTTGCGGCTCCAGAATTTGCCATCGGGCAAAGGTCTACGAAGCTTAAGCGAGTAAACGTCGTTGTTAAAAATAATTCAAAACGATTTAACGCAAAAACGCAAAAACCAAAACGCATCTCCGGTGTCTTCAGCTTGAACGAGCAACACCGGTCAAGGCTATATATGGTATGGGTAAACAGCTTCCAAGCCTTTCGCCAAAACCGGTTCCGTGCGTTCCTTATCTATCCTTGGGCTTCACTTTATTGTCTTTGTAGTTTACTTCTATTTTTGTGTTTGTAAACCTAAACGACAATTGTGGCCTGCGCGTCCTCGCTACGGACGGTTTGCGTGCGGTCTTTTTGGACAAGTATTTTCCCCCCTGTGAAGAAGCGGAGTGGTGGGAATGGGGAGAGAGTTACAGAAATGTGGGTTCTCTAGCGACGATAACGGCCCTTGTCTTGCTGTGAGCGATTTTGGGGCAGGAAACGGGTTTCTGGTGACACAGGCACGTTTGGACCGACGCCATCGCTGTTGCTACGTAGTTTGCTTGCCGCTGGCCACCCAGAACGACCCCCCCCCCCCCCCCATCGCATCCGTGTCTAGCAAACAGGGGCTACTGTACTGCCACCAGGCTGAGTTGCGATACAGGAAGGAAGAAAAAAAGTACAGAAGGAAGCAACACAACACTTCCATCTTCAAAAAAAAACGATACCACGCATATGTCACACCATGCTCACGAAAGCCAAACGCGTTCCGAGAATTTCTCGCACCGAAGAACGCGTTCACCCTTTTTTTCCGGGAAGCTGAATGTTTTGTGGCAATGCTTCGGTCCGGTTTGTGGCAGCTTCTCGGCATCATCTCGGTACCATGTTTGTCCCGTGTCGTGCCTTGAGCGGCATAACTCTACCCCAAACACGTCTGAACACCTTCTTTCGGGGCAGTAATGAAGTCGATCGAACAGTCGCATCGCAACCGAAACAGATGCAATGCTCGATAGCTGCTACTCCGCACGCTTCGATCCGATATGCCCATATTCGGCTAGGTTGCTGATCGAGCGCTGAGAAGACATGGCAGGCGAGCTGAATCGCTATTTATTAGTATCGCTTTACAGCCCGCAATCAAATTTCGCCCTAGGGTCGGTCAGAATCATCCAAACCCATCTTCTTACCGTGAGTGCACGCAGGGCGGGAAAGAAAGTGCTGCCACACTGTTTCCCCACCGCGTCGATGCCAAATGGAAGTTGAACATTAAATCGCGGTTTACCGCGTGACGGGCGCATCCGTCATTGACGCGCGGCCGCGGTCGTGTTCGCATTTGCTGCGCATCGGCCTTGCGAGGGAGAATCGGATCGGCTGCAGAATTATTGCACGTTTCATCTTGGCGTTCCTTTGCCGGCGTGTTTCTGCTGCAGTGCGATGCACTTTACGACCCAGCGACGGTGTGGGAAAGGATCGGAGTGGCAAACGATCGCTTGCAGCGCTGTGGCCAGCGGCGGGTGGCCAGCATTTCTGATGATGAGTTACGCTCGCCCGATAGCAAAAAACACTTGCGAAGGAATGTAGGCCCTCCTGCCGTACGGTTGGTTTGTGTGATTAAAATAAGCGAATTAATAAAAAAAAAACACCCCTCCCGTCCGCCCTAAGCGGCTTGCGGCAATGGGACCGCACGGTGCTCGCATTCGGGGTGTTGCGTTGCATTGGCCCAAGCGGTGCAGCCGAATGTTTGTAAACATTTAAACATCCGCCCGCGGTCCCGTGCTACAATAGAGACCTCCGTGACAATTTTATGGCGCACCCGTTTGGAAGCGCAACCCATCCGGGAGGCGGTTTCTTTACGATCGACCGTATGGTGATCGCTTGCAAACAGGTTCGGTTTCTGAGGTCGACCAGAAATGTTCCATGACGCGCGATCCGGTCCTTTGGCCATCTAACGATGATCCATTCGGTTGAAGTGTTAGATCTCCAGAAACAATTAAATTATGTTCCTGCATCTTCAGTCTTCGCTGGGCGAATAAAGGGGTAATGCGCTTAAGTGTTGCTACTTCCTGGCTCCATCCTGTTCCCGAGATACTATATTTGTCCGCCGAATGTCTGCAGTGATTTTCCCGCCCCTTCAAATCTAAATAATTCCCTGGGTGGCCATGGAGGCAGCAATGCCATTGATGTAGACGATTGCGGAAATTGCATTGTGAACAGACAATGAGGCCCGATCGCCAACGAAGGATGCTAACCGATCGAAATCCCGATTAAATTAGCTGAGAACAGTAAACATCTCCAATGTGCACTGAATTTGTTTATGTCACGGTGTAACGCTGATGGTAATGATGCTCTGCATAGATGCGTTTTAGGTCCTTCTGTAGAACTCGCTGCCGAGTCAGCTTCAATTATCAAACAGAGACAAAATAGCGCACTGATACGTTTTGCAATCATTCGGCATTTTGCACGACGCTCGACCCACTTTCACTCCGCTTCTCGAAAACATTGTTGCTAGAGGACTACTAAGCTGGATTATTTGTTTCTCGAGTTTCAGTTAACTTCTGTTCTTGAATATAGAAGTATTATTAGTGACCTACTGACTGATCCAATGAACTAATCGCAATGGAATCAATTCAGCGGAAAGCTACTAGGTTTGCCGATAGAGACTCCTTCCCTGGCGTGATGTACTATCGACTAGTGATGGGAATTGTTCTGAAAATTGTGGAACGAAACGATCCGGCCAACGCGGATTACGGGTTCAAAATAACCTGCTCAATAATCACACAGTTTCAATTATCGATTGTGAATATCTATTGTGTAATACATTTTATGTTCAATAATCGCACAGTTTCAACGCAAACAGAGCTAAATAATATTTTATTGAATGATGATGATGATGATAAGTCCCACCTCTTACCCCAACATAGGTTTGAGAAGGACGAAAGTATCTATAAGATAATTCTACTCTAATAGATGTTATGAAATAAAAAAAAAAACGAGCAAGTGGTGGCTTCGGAAAACACTCAGAGGAACCGTCCGAGTCATACACACACCCAAGATGACCAACATAGTTTCATCAAGAAAAAATGGGTCCATCGAATACAATGGTATTCCCTAGCATCCTTTACGTAGCCCGCCAAGAACCAATTAATGGATCCGGCGCACCACAACTGCGACATGCATATGGCCAGTACCACTAGTGCCAACCGCTGACTCCAGGGTCTGTGGCACCAATGGCTGGCTCCAGGGCACTACCTGCCGAAGCAGGAGAATTTAATGTATCCCTTACGTAGCTCGTCAAGAACCAACTAGTGGATCCGGCGCACTACTTATCGTAACACAACTGCGACATGCATATGGCCAGTTCCACTAGTGCCATTGGTTGGCTCTAGGGCACTACCTTCCGAAGCAGGTGAACCTAATTTGTTTATTTGTTTATTTGTAATGGAATTGTATCTAATGTATCTAATGTATCTGGAATTGGCCACTTACAATCATCAATGAGTGAATCCTGTTGTGACCTCCCAGACCGTGTGCAAACCAAAATTCCCCCAAATAGATCCCGAATGTCCACTTCAACTGGCCTTTTAAAATTTAAAAAATAAAGATCATGGTCTGGTATACAATCCTCTGCTCTACCGACATCCATTGAAGAATATCCAGCATAACAGTGGTCGGCGTACGTCGACCGCACCCTAGTACTAACCTCATGATGCGATTTTGCAACCTTTGAAGCCTTTTAATTTGCCCTTGTTGCCATGAAAAAGAATGGACGAGCAAAAGTCAAAGTACGGCGATACCAATGATTTGTAGAGGTGAACTTTCCCAAAGAAGTCGAGATCGTTCGCCAATCCACTTATCACTCCACACTTCTTAGCCACTTTAGCGATGACCCAGTCAATGTGAGCGTGGAACTTTAACCTGTCATCTAGGATTACCCCTAAGTATTTAGCCCGTCTAACTCTTTGGATTCGTTCCGAATTTATCACAATAGATGGAGGTTCGTCCAATACACCCGCAGACATCACCATGTAACAAGTTTTGTTAATGTTTAATGCCAGCTTTTTGTGCTTCAGCCATCCATCCAGAGCGTTTAAATCGATATTAATCAGAGACTCTGCTTGCTTGATATCTTTGTGCGAGATAAACAGAACAGTATCGTCGGCAAAACGATTGATCGCACAAGCCTTCCAAACCTGTTTCATGTCATTGATGTACATGATAAACAAAGTTGGTCCAAGAACACTACCTTGCGGAACACCAAGGGTGTTTTCTATTGGCTCTGATACAGAGTTACCAAATAAAAGTTCTCTGAGTTCTGTCTTTTAAATAACTTTCGAACCAACTGAGCTCCCTCCCCACAATACCAAAACGCCTTTAGGTAGAAAGCAACAATGCGTAAAACTATTCTACTTCTTCTTCTTCTTTGGCACAACAACCACTGTCGGTCAAAGCTGCCAGTACCCACTAGTGAAGTGAGCTTGGCTTTCAGTGACTTATTGTTACCATAGCAGGATAGTCAGTCCTACGTGCCCCCATACGGTCTATTCGGGACTTGAACCCATGACGGGCATGTTGTAAAGTCGTTCGAGTTGACGACCGTACCACCAGACCGGCCCAAAGCTATTCTACTACTAAAATAAAAAAAACGCTTAATTTAAGCAACCCGCTCCACATTGCATTTTTAACTAAAAGGTCAAATCATTCTGTGGTTTTTGTTTCTAACCTATCAAGATAATGTTTCCCTTTTTTAATAATCAGAGCAAAATGTCACTATCAGTGTCATAAAAATAATTTGACTGAAACAAAATCCATGTCAGCGTCACGTACTCAATGGTGATAATCAGAGATCATACTGAAAACAGTTGGTGTGACCAATTCATGCTTCGTAGCGTTTTTTGCGACTGACGATTGGTCAGTCACTATTTCATGACTTTTTTACTGTGATCAAATCTGCAAAACGTCATTTGATGATAGTATATACTCGTCAACTCGTACGACTTAATTACATGCCCGTCATGGGTTCATGAACAATGAATCTAACACAGCCCGGAATAGATCAGGCCCCTATACGTAGGACTGACTATCCTGCTATGGTAACAATAAATCACTGAAAGCCAAGCTCACTTCACTAGAGTGGGTACAAGACAGGTCTTGACCGACAACGGTTGTTGTGACAAAGAAGAAAAAGAAGAAGATGATAGTATCATGCGATTCGCAAGTGACGACACGTGATTGGAAGCAAATGGCACGAGATGCTAATCCAACTCCTTACAAACCCACTTCGTTTCAACAAATACATCGAAAATGCGGCCGAATCTTCTGAAATCTGAAAACATTACCGACTTTGTTCGTAATTTGTAAGGCATGCGTAACATATTGAATATCAAATGTTATGTGACATAGAATAATTAGTTTGATGATGGTACAATATTTAAATGCCAAGAAACATTTCTGGTAAGATGGACATATTTATGGAGAACCAGCAAGATGGCTGGATAAAATACGTGTCTTATGATGGTGATCCAAGAACATTGCAAACCGTGCTGAGGATCCGATTATCAGAATCTTTTAGAGTTTTATTGCTGCATGGAGCAACTTTTCTGCACTTGAAATATAATGTATTTTTTATTCATTTGAAAAATTGTGAATATAAAAGAATTCCAGAACAAAATTAAAACATGAAAAAATCACAAAAATAAATTTATTCAATAAACTAAGCTATTGGAGCTATTGCTGTTGGGGTACATCTGTCGTAATTTGGGGGATGGGGGCTTCTTCCAACGTTAAAGTTTGTTACGCTATGTAGAGAGGCGGTCGGAAATTAACAATTTGTGTGCTACGTAATTGATGGATAACGCCTAAATGTGACACTTTTCTTTCCACTTTACAACGAGTACTTTCTCAAACCATTCGTTTAATATGCAAGATAGCCAAATACACCAAAACCGATCTATATATTAACAAAAATGGTCTTTTTTATTCGCATTTTAACCGGCAAGCAGTAAACGCTCGTTGTACTGCCCCGCTCTGCCACTGCTCTACTGTCGCTGTTTCGCCTGCATCTTAGCCCGCCGTTTTTGTTTTGCCCGGAAGTTGATCCGCATGAGGATGCAGCATATTATGCTGTCGATCATCTCCATTATTTCCACCACCCGGGCGCCGGCTACCGTGCGCAGGTCAGACGCAACCTGATTCAGTAGCCACCGGTGGTACCTCACGTAGCGTCCTGGCGGGAGCCGCAAAAGCATCCGGCGCGTCTGGACCATCAAGTCCAGGGCTTGCTGTTTCAGCAACCGAGAGCTTGTCCGTTTGTGCGATACCTCCGTTTCATCGCGATCCTCGTCCATGGTTGGTTTGCTTTCCGTATGTTTACTCTCGCAATGCTCTTTCCGTCTGTCCTTGTGGTGTGCACGGCTGAACGACTGGATACAAAGTGAGCTCCCTCGTAGAACCGTGCGGAACGTAGCAAATAACCGTAGGACGTGCTGCCTCGGTACCCGCGTCCAAACGGCGCCCCTGCCCGTGCCCGAATGAAGAGCTAATAGCGTACGATTATATCTTCACCATTAACATAAGAGGGATAGGCTTATCCTACGAACGTGCCCGAAAGGTATGCATGGATCTACAGTCAAAGACAAGGCAAAAGAGACACAGAAAGCTTTCCTCACGGCTACACATGTCCTCTAGACGCGTTGTCCTATGCGTCTCGCTCGGTATCACAGCGGCATACGGCAGGTAAGCAGTACAAATGCTGCTATCAGTTACGCACACATGTTTAACGAACACAACTATTTGGTTCAGCTCGGTAAACGTCGAGTGGACGCCAGAGCGCAAAGGGACAGACTAGTCGACTAGTAAAGCTTTTTCATGATTTTGTATGACTTCGGCTGTTTTGGACCACACGTGTGAACGCAGACTCATTCTGCTCTCCTCTACCGTTTTGTTTGCGTATGTGTGTGTGTGGGTTTCGAAGGAGTTGCGATTACGCTAGACACATTCAACGAGCGTATCACCTATCTTTTTATCTTTTCCTTTGGGTTTCGGAGAACATTACGAATCAATTGGCAGTTATACTGATTTCGCTCATCAATTGTCAAATGTAACTTAAATTCCTCTTTTGAGACGTTTTAACACTCATTTCAAACGGTATAAAATTGTAATGTGTATCGTATAATTGATTAGTGTCTAAAACTCACTATTTAAAACAAAAATTGCACGAAATTTAGAGATATTTTTACTGATACCCCCGAAACTCGGCTTACTTGAAAATTCGAGATACACGGTTTGCTTCTGCTACCGGCGCTGCCGCGATCGATTTCGATTGCAGGCTATTTTTCACTCTCCTGCTGTGTAATTGGGCTCAGCAACATCTCAACAAAACGTATTGCTGGTGGAAAGAAAGAAACTTTACTAGAGAAGTGGAATCGTCTCTAAAGGTCGCTTTGGACCTTGCGTGAAAGTGAAATTTCGTTTTTTTTACTATATTCCATTAAATATTTATCAGAATATGGTTTACCGTACCTAAAGAAATTATATTCAATTCTCCAATTATTTAGTCCGTAAAACATATTGAAATTATAAATAAAATTTATTTCCCTGAGATACCCCGCTAACCGTTATTTTTTCACCGTAAACAATGCGACGAATTACAAGGACACGATTTTGAGTAAATAATTGAGACTCAAGTAAATTAATCGTTCCTCAATGAAGTTCAAAACTTATCAAATTATTTTGCAGTTCATCTACTCGGCCATTCACTGGCCGATTTGGACGTCCGACCCTCAAATGAAAATTTGTGAGGCCGTGGACAGTGTATTGACCAGTGGCTCTGGACGCTACCGGCCGTGACAGTTAGATACTGTCTGAGACGAGAATAAACACAGCACCCCTAGGGATCAGTATCTAGCAACGATATGGATTCGGAATCGGTTTCAGAACTAATATCCGTCCAATTCCGTTGAGAGTTCTGATCTTGTGCCGGAAGCTGTGTGGAGTTTTGAACAATTTTACCTCAGATAAATGTTCTGAATTAGTATATTATAAGTATAACATTATAGTAACACGGATTTAGCGATCAAGTGTTTTGTTGTATCACAAAGGCTTTAAGTTGTTTAAAGGGTGCACTATGTTTTGGAAAACAATTGTCTGGTTTTTTTTTTTTTTAATTGTATGTTACGATAGTGGCAATATTTAGGTTTTTGCTATGAATTTTGTTTTTTTTGTTGTTATGGCAATGTGCTCTGACAACGGTTTTTTTGAAATATCCTGCTCAGCACGCCATGTCACCTTGGTATTGAACTATCATTTCTCAACAGCCCGGATATACAGAATAAAAGGGTAAAAGGTACCTGTATATACAGCGTTCCAACATATTTTTGAAATATATTTTTTCCGCCCGTGGCGCTGTTTTAAACACCCAAAATTAGCATGCCTAATGAACCAGTTTTTCTGAAACTGTGACAGCATATTACCGAACCTTCATTATGGTAAATAAAAACGTCGGACTGCCATGGGTGGCCAAGGAGGCAGCAAATTCTCCATTGACGCAGTCCTTTGAATGGAAACCGACAATGATTCGTTGTAAATGCTTAAAGAAATGCTTCACATTTTTTTCGTTTCATTATTCCTTAAATATAATGCAATTGTGAATACAAAATCTTTTTTTTTTTTGGAGCACGGGCATGTCATGCTTGCGCCAAAAACAGAAACCTCTTCGCGACGGAGATTCTCGCCGTTTTATGTGCCCATAATTATCCGCACATAAATCAACAAACATGAAAACAGAACATAAACTTGCTCATTTGATTTTTGGGTGGTTCCTGTAAGCTAACGAAACGGACACACGAGCTGCTCCAAGAGCATCGGGCAACGAAACCTTTGGAGTCGGATCTGCGGATAAGGCGTGTAACAGAATCGAAGTTATTTCAGAAGTTAATAAGGTTTTTTTACGCCAGAGAGACATTTCATTATACACCGCCTTCAATGCTCACTTCTGTAAGCGGTTTCGTTCTGTTCCGAGGTAAACTCCAAAATCCTGCGGCGTGTGCGGCCGAGCAGAAGCAGAAGGAGGGTTTGCTCCTGCATCCGGGCAGGCGGGCGCAACTTTGCTCATTTCAAATGTAATACCATGGATGATGACTCCAACCCAAAAAAAAATTGTACCATGTACGCCCGAGGCTTCCGGGCATCCCTGATGTCGTCCTGGCGTCCGCATTTAAAATATGGCCTACGGCAATCGTGCCTGGGCACCGTCTGGACCAAATCTCATTACCAGTTTCCTAGTTCTGTGCGACTCGAATGCTTTTTTTTCTGCACACCAATTTGAGGATCCAATTTTCATCGTAATTGTTGAGTGAAAGTTTTAATTGCATTCCACATTCGCTGCTCCAAATTGTCAGACATATTTGGAGTGGATTGCATATTTTTACCGGTTAGCAACCAATCTTGTAATTCTATTTTGACTATTCATCCACCAATAACATACGTGAAGCAATGAGCAACATTTGGGACAAAACGATAGAAAGATTCAGATCGATTGTGTGGTATCATCAGAATCCTTAATCTAGGTCAATAGATCACGCTGCTTAATATCTTGGTGCTGCGCAAGATTTGGTTTATTGCTTCGGTTGGTTGGATTTGGTTTTAGCTTCAAAGACCCCAAAACGGAAACGAAATAACTCTCAGCACCTGTTTCAACGCTACTAGTCGCTCGACGGCATTCCTCTAGCAAATTAAACGTTTCCAAGGATTCAACGCAATAGAGAGCGATGCGATAAAAACATTGTGTAGCTTTTTTTCGTTCTTGTCCAAAAATATTCCTGGAATGTTCCCTTCACTAAATCAATCGAAATGTCCCTCCACCATGGTTTCGTGCAAACCGCAATGGACCGTGTGCGAGAAAACACGTTTGACTTTTACGACCGTTTGCTGCTGCCGTCCCGCATCTCGTCCCGCTTCGAGCGGGCCTTTTGTGCAGCCAGTTTTCATCCACCGCACCCAGGAACCGCGATAGTGTTCGATAGAGCCACTTAAAATTCCCTTCGCCGAATGCATTCGGTGCATCCAGCACGGTTCGAAAGCGCGCGTGCGCGCACTCAGATTAGCTCGCAAAGCTCATCTTTTCCCCTGCCCCACTCTCTGTCATTGCGGAATGGATAAACAAACCTAACGCGGCCGAAATCCCTAACACTATGCGTCGTGACCTTGGGCGCGGTTACGTTCCCGGCATAAAAGATGATGTCCTGCCAGTACAGCTGCTGCAGTTAGATCCACTAGGTCGCTCGATACACAACCAGGCTGGGCGCGGTTGTTTCCGTTTTTGTTTCACCTTGTCCTGGGTGACCTGTGTGTGTCCGGTGGTTTGCCAGTCGGGTGGCATCGTTTGATCTTAAACCCCCGAAAAGGTGCAAGTGTGCGTGTGTTGATTGTGAGCGCAATTTTTATTGGTAGGCGTCCACGAGCAGGTAATTAGTGTTTCGTTTCGCCGATAAAACATCATTAGACTGAACACTCCAACCTCAATTTGAATTAAGGTTTTTTTTCGGAAGTCGGTTGTTTTGAAGCCTCATCAAATCAAAACGGGTTGTTTTTGTTTTGTTTGTTGTGTCTTCTCTTTTCTGTTCTGTTCTTTTCTGCTTACCCCAGCATATCCAGCGTAGGGTTTATCAAACTTTTATTGCAATGGGTTTGAGCATTCTTGTTGGACCTGATTTCTTGCCGGTTGATCCAAGATCGGATCGAAATTTTATGATACAGCGTTTAATTTTAACCGTGCTGCTAGCTAACAACAAGCATGTGCGATAATACTGAATCCCCGTGTGCAGAGCAGCATCATCTGCGAGAGTAGGTTTGTTGGATCGATTTATGAGGCCTTAAATTCTTCGACACGGGCTCAACAGGGCCTCACCTCAGCACTCGACCGATCGCTGGGACCGACGCGGAGTCGGTTCGGTTCGCGGATGTTTTTGATAGATTTTATTAATTTTTGTTGTTGTTCTTGTTGCTACGTATCAGCACTTCAGGTATAGCTACTTTTACTTCTTACCATCTCATCATAATTGCACCAGGCTGTCTGTACCATTGAAATTCAGCGCCTCTGGAATTCCTCATGCATCTTCTCGCTCGACACTTCAGAACAGCCTTCATTCGTGTGACCGCTTAGGACCTCTCTTTGTGTTAATTCGCCACCGGTTGTCATGTGGGGATGCATTGCGAAATTAGTTTCGCTATCGACTTTTCACCGTGTCAGACTCCAGACTTCAATAGCATAGCACAAACCACCGCCACCTGGAGCGACAGCGTTCTAGCGCGGGATGGATGCACAACGTTTTATTGCAACCGCGGAACCCGAAGGCACGAAAATGCACCGATCATCTGGAACGAATGCCTAGCCCACGGATGCCGGCCGTACCACCCACGATCAGTACAGGCAATAGCCGCGACGTTCTAGGTGAACGTTTTAGGTGCAATAGTTCTGCAGCACACTGTTACGTTCATTGAAACATTGCACGCTCGAAGCGAATGCGCGAATAAAGTTGCAAGGAAAAAGCGTGCCAAACATGCTGCAATAATTTTAATTTACTACAGTGCTCACCCAACCCCTACAATTGCACAATGGTTGTGAAGCCTTCGGGGAATCGGTGCAGCTTACAGCTGTGATAAAAATAACAGAAATAGAAAACAGAATGACCACTGAAATGGTAGACGAAAAAACAATTAGTCAGCAAATAATTATCCAATTCACAAACTTTTTTATTTATCAATCAATACACATCAATTGCTTGGGAAGGCGAGTGCGTACAAATTATACGAAATTACGTTATAATGCAGAGGAAGAATGTTTTTATAGATCCAATTGACGTGTTTGGTGTTCCAGGGCGCTTTACCCATATCGTGGTAACATAACTCCAAACCAGTTTGTTTCATTCAAACCACGTGAAGGAAAGAAGGTAATGCAGGCATCACATGAATGGGTGGTTATTGTTTTCTGTTTTTTTTTTTTTATAAATTCGTGCCCACTTTTGGAACCAGCAACGTAACGGGCCAAAAATCGGTTACCATGGGCGTTGAAACCAGTCTCAATAGTGGTGTTTCGACAGCAACAATAAACCCACTGGCCCATGTTTTCGATGTATAGTTTTACGATTTCGTTATGCTTTTTTATCATTTTCATCGGGCCATACACACCTGAGCTCATCGAAAGCGTACGACATTAATGGGCAATTTAAAATCGCCTTAATACATGCTCAGCATGAACAGAAGGGTGTTCATCAACCCCATACGAGGCACGTTACGCGCATTTTTTCGCGTTTCTCGCTTGTAAGCCTCGCAAGGTGGCGCCTGAATTTATAGTGAAAACATTATTGACAGTTACGACGTGTTCATATAATTTGCAATTAGTGTCACACACGTTTTTTTTTTTCTTTTCAAACATGAGACATTATATCCAATTATACAGCCACAAATATTGAGTCGAGGTGGGTTTTGCGTGAATGTTTAACCGGTTTGGAAGCTATGAGTTGCAGGTTGATGTTTGAACACGGTGTTAATTTGTTTATTAACAGGATTTTAATCCCTTCTCGATAGATACATGATGATACACGTACTTTGAGCTCGAAGTTGTTAAACTAATTATTGACTCATAATTTAAGCATTAAGATACGAATTTTACTATAATAGTTAATTTATTTGCCTTTTACATCTTTACTGTACCTCGCCTAACTCGAACAACAACTAAAATAACAGAAATGCCGTCATGTACGTGGTGTTATGCCCAGGAACATGAGCCAGAAGTCGCGAAGACGAACGTTTTTCGTGTATCCCATGTGACTTAACATCTGAAACTAAACAAACAATTTATTAAATAAATGAAGTTTTCTTTTCTTGGGTCAAAATCATTCGCAGTCAAATGGGAATCTGATCATCTTTATTTTGAGCTAAAGTCAAATGTGTAAACCAGTAGTGCATATTGAAGTGGACATTTTAAACCATGTCTCAACTTATAAAAGATGTTGCAATAAAAAAACACCTCTTTTCACATGATTTACGCAACGAAACTGGATGTTCGTGTGTGCTATAGAATGAATAGAATTACGCAGTTCTGCTCCGCATGTGGCATATCCGAATCTAATCCGACAAAGTATCACTAATAATTCGCAGTCTTCTCTCGCTTCTTCCAAAAAAAAAAACAGAAAATAAATCAGGTATAATGCCAAAGACAGATAATTGTGTTTAGCAGTGTAAAGAGTGTCAGTGCAGTGTGCCGAACAGTTGATTGATCGTGCCAACAGAAACCAGTGCAGTGGAAAACCATACCAATATCCCACACACACCACACATAGTTCAAACTATCAGCAATTCCGCGCCATGCGGCTACCTGCGGGAAAATGGCCCGCCGTATGAAACTGCCGCCGACTGCTGGTGACGGGAGCTCTTGGACTTGGAGTTGGGCTGCGGCGACAAGCCGCCAGCCGTGTGTGATTGTGTTGTGCGGTGCGGCCGGACCGACGAACCCTTGTCAATCCGTCCCCCGGCCCGCAGTAGTGTGGTAGTAGTGTTTTGACGGGGAGGGCACCCGCTTTTGTTTCGACACGCGCTTCACCTTCCTTCGGCTCCAGGATGATCTTCACCGGTGCCCACGGCCGGCGGCGTGCAGGCAATGGGCAGAGTAACAGTCAGCGGAACGTGCGCGGCTCCCGCAGCAACGCGCAGGAGGTAAGCACCAGACAGCCGTCTCGCAAACCAGCCGTACGATGGGCACTAACTCTTGCTTTCCTTTTACAGCAATCGCGCGGCCGCAATCAGTCCCAGCGGCCGTACCTGTCGCGCGACCAGCAGCAGCTCTCGCTCCAGTCTGTCCTCTCGTCGACCTCCTCGTCGTCCGCATCGAGCTACTACTCGGCGTACAGCGAGCACCAGCCGCTGGTGCGCACGTCCTCCTCCTCCTCAGTGGCAACCGTCGCACCGCTTCTTCCGCTCGGCTCTAGCGCCGGCAGCCAAACAGCCCAGCAACAGCAGCAGCAACAGCAACAATCACAAGCTATACAACAGCAGCAGCAGCAACAGCAGCAGCAACAGTTCGTCCAGAAGACCAAAGCTCGGGACATTACCAAGCGCCGTGGTGCCATCAAACATCAAAGGTACGTGTCTGCCAAAACGGGAAGGGAGATGTCCAGGGGCTCAGAAGCAGGAATCAGATCCCGGTTCCATGCTTCCGTGCAGTGGCCTAGGCCCTACCAATTGATCTGTTCTGTTGTTGTTTGGTGTCGTTCTCCGGTCATTAGAACAAGATATTTCTCTTGCAGAACGCACGAGATCAATGGGCACAAGTTCGTCGCCAAGTTCTTCCGCCAGCCAACCTTCTGCGCATTCTGCAAGGAGTTCCTGTGGGGCTTCGGCAAACAGGGCTACCAGTGTAAGAGTAAGTGTGGCTTCCGAATGTGCGTTCACAGGGCGAAGGAATATAAATGAACAAACTGACAAACATACATCATACAGACACAGATTTATCATGACGAGATCTGCTTTGATCATGTATAGACGATAACTCGTTCAGGAACCGTTTATATAGAGTGGTTGCCGTTGACTTTGTCGACTTGTGCCCCTGTGGCTCGAATTACTAGTCACTAGAAATTTTCATTTTTCTTTCAAATTAAATTTCATATTTTTGTCACCGAAAATTTGTCACATGTTTTACGTCTCCTCCGTTTATTTAGAGTCGTTGCCGTTTACTTTGTTAACTTGTGTCCCTGAGGTTCCATTTATTAATCACCTGAAATTTTCATGTTTTCTTTTACACTCAATTTCGTATATTTGTCACCCAAAATTGTTAGATGTTATGCCATCAGATAGCAATATTTCACGTTAATTTTCACGATCACTTTCAAGCGATCTAATAAACTCGTAGTTTACTCGTAGTTATTGATCTTCTATCCTAACAATATTTTTGTGTGAAAACTAGTTTCCTCATTCAAAATATTTCAATTAATATTTATGAAGGGAGTTGCGTTAACCTAAGTCGCACTATGAATGATTTACGCAACATTAAGTGTTATTATACGATTTATGAACTAATTTTGAAGGCTCCAGATGAAACCTTTTAAGTGATTCTCCGAGTGATGGGTATACTCACATATTTGCTCATATTCCGCACATACCTAATTTGCACCCAGAATCCAAAAACGAAGAGTTGCTGGTAAACTAAAGTTGATTTACACTGTCAAAATGTGATACCTTAGCTGGCAAACACTGTCAAACATTGGTGTCTTGGGAGCAACAGCTAGCAAACGACTGTAAATAATCGAACTGTTAGACAACGATACAGACAATACAGCACTACAAATCACGCACTGCCAAACAAAAACCCACCCGAACGTCCCAATACATCCATTGTACTGTCAAAACATGCAACCTGTCGAAACTGCACAATCTGAGCCAAAAAATTTATGACCGAAAACGATGGAGAGTAAACCAGGCGAAAAATATGACAACAGCAGCCCGGAACCGCTCAAAATGCTGCCTCATTTCCATCCCAGCTCTATGTACTACTAATGATGCTTTCTTCCTCTCCTCCATAGCGTGCCAAACTGCGGTACACAAGAAGTGTCACGATAAGTTGCTTGGAACCTGCTCCGAATCTAGTTTTAATTCCGAAAGTACAATTGTGAGTATGGCCATGGTAGCGGTAGTGTTTGCTGTTGTCCCATGCTCACACCAAGCTATCCTTTTTTTTCTACTTTACAGTATTTAAGGGAACGGTTCAAAATAGACTTACCGCATCGCTTTAGAGTTTACACCTTTATGTCGCCGACCTTTTGCGACCACTGCGGCTCGCTGCTGTACGGCTTCTTTCGCCAGGGGCTGAAATGCGAAGGTAGGTATGAACACGCTGCCACTGCTTTGCCACCGTGCCACATTGCGCCACCGTTCCGTTGATGCTAGGGTCTGATAAAAAAAAAACCATCAAGAGGATTATTCCAAGCTTCGCCACCATTGCCGTTAGATGGCTCTGGCGTGCCACATTTCGCATTCGTTTTGTCATTTGCAGGCGAATATTTCGCCCCAGTTCGCCCCAAGAATACGTTCCCAAAATGTGGGCAAGGGGCGGGTTTCCCCCTGGCTACCTGCGAGTTTTCCCACCCGAGATTTCCCAGTGTGGTGCGAATGACATGCACCATGGGGAGAAGATTTCTCTAATCCTCTCTCAATAAGTCTCTCTCGCTCTCTATTACTCTCTCTCTCTCTCTCTCTCTCTCTCTCTCTCTGTAAAAATCTTCGAAATTTCTTCTTATTTTTTGTTTGCTGTTGTCGTGGGACGAATTCGCTCTGGCTCAATTCACTTCCTAGATCGCCGTTGCGCGCACTAACCGCGCACGATTGCCTCGGTTGACCGCTAGGGGCGCTGACCGTCATCGTCCCCGAGTGGACGTAAATAACTTTGGGGCATATTTTTAAACACACATTCACACACACACACACACATACATACTCTCTATTCTTCCCACACAACCTCCTTCCCTCACCACTCCCCCTTCCCACCGCATCCTCTCTTCAAACCCACAAACCCTGAATGTGACAATCGTAGCGTCCATCGCACTAGGTGGTCCTGCTCGTCTGCGGACTCGTCTGTGACGTTAGTTTTTGCACAATTGTAAAGTGCGAGGTTTGATTTATGTTCTCCCCCTCACATGGGATGGGTACGGGTGACTTTCCCTAGCAAATGTTTTGTCAGCGCCCCGCTACCAAATGGATTCTGCTGCTATAGACCCGTCCCTCTCTCCCCATTAGTTCGCTTGCAAGTGCAAGTAGTGCCTCATTCAACTGACGCACTGACCTCCCTTCATCCCCCATCGCCCCCCGCCCGATGATCTTGACATGGAAGCGGCTAGCAATAAACAAAAACGCGCGTGAACTCACGCCGATTGTCGTCACACGCACGCCGGATGCTTCCGACCGGATCTAACAACCCCAATACAGTGCCAAAAAACACCGCCCCCCCCCCCCTGCACCCTGCTTCAGCAGCAGTGCGATCGAGCGCGCGCGTGCCATGAAGGTTGCTCCCAGGCAGGCCCTTATCGAGCGCTTGCCAAGCGTTGCGGATGTGTTGTAGTAGCACTAGGAAATACCAAGCCGGTGCTTTACCTAGCCGGGCCGCGGGGCAGACAGACGGGGTCATGGCTGGAACACCGGGGTTGGCCCCATCCCGCTACCGTTACGACCTCCCCTTGCCCGCAAGCCGACAATGCGAGTCGATGATGCTGTTACGGTATTTCTATTTTGGTCCCAAAACGAAGTAAGACATAGATGGAAGATGTCACCGCACACCGGCCCATGGTGGTGTTGTTGGCGGTGTTGGCCCACTGTTGGGTCGGCCGACTGCCTTAAATCATCTGCCAAAATGCCAAGTGGCTCGAAGAAACCGAAGTTGACATCGTTGCGTCGTCGCCGTCCGGTGCATTAGACTCGACGGTTTTGCGGACAGTTCATTTACATGGCGACACGAGTTGAGCCCGCAAGTCTGGCCAGATTTTGGGCTGAAGTTGCAGGGGTTTTCGACCGATCCAGTCGACACGATCTCACACACTCTCTCTATCTCTCTCTCTCTGTCGCTCGCGCGCTCGCACATTCTCAGGCATTCTGCAAATGGGTTCGATTGCATCACCGACCGACCTGAGCACCTGAGCTGGGTGTATTTATGTACAAGGGGGCCGTCCTGTCTTGCGCGCGCGTCCACTCCTTGTCACTCCTGACGGATGATTCACACACGCGCGCACGGCGGGCTGCGTGAGCGCTACCACGGCACGCACCGCACCGCAGTAAGAGCACCATTGTCAGCTGTTCGGTTCGGGACGTCATGCCCGTTCACCGCTGCGCGCCACCCGCCACGCCAAACACTCCGGTTTCCCGCATTTAGCGCTCGGGGATCTAGAGCGTGCCCCGCGCGGCCGTGCGCGGCCAAAGCGGGGGAATGCTATTTTGAGGAATTTAGCCGAAAAATGCGCACACTCCAAGAGAGCCGAGAGACACACACATACACACCGAGGGGTTGTGTGAGCGCATCTCTCGCGCGGCTGTCTCTTCATGTCTGCCGTGATTTTTTGGCCCGTTTTCGTATGGTTTTCTTCCCTTTTTTTTGCTGCTGCTGCTTCGACGGATACAGTACACGGGACACCCATCGGGACAGGTGGATTGACCGCGGGGCGGGATGAACCGGGGGGCGGCAAACACTCTCCCGGTTGAACTAGCCACACTACCAGAAGCAACAGCACAAAAAAAACGCACACACAGCGAAAATACGGCCGATACGGTACTGCTGGTCTTTGGCGGCTCAGTTTAAAAGTGTCCGCCGCCAGCAACGGTACACCAGGGCCAGTCCCTGGCGTGTGTATGTGTGTGTGTGTGAGTGCGTGTGTGCGTTTGTCCCGTACCGTTTGCCGTGTCCTGTGCCGCTCCGGTAGCAATCAAAGTGAAAGAAACACTGAATTATTATTACGACACTATCTGGTCCGACACTTCCAACACACTGTGACGTGTGGTGGTAGCTTATCGCCTGATCCGTTGGGCACCAGCGAACTACCTGCAAGGTGCGCGTGCGGGTCCTTTCCGTTGACCGCAAGTAACCTTGCCCCTTGTCCAAGCGGCTCGCCGCCCGTTCGACTGGTCTGGCTCTGTGCGCGCGTGCTGCTGTGTGTCTTTCTGCGTGCGCGCGTGTGTGTGCATGTGTGTTTGGTTGTAGGTGTCTATAAAAATAAAAGCAGAATGAGCAGACGCGCTCGGGCAGCGCGATAAGCGGGCAGGAGCGAGTGCACCAGCGGGGTGTGAGAAGATAATGCCGAATTGATGGAGGCGGTTGATGCTCTCCGCCTGGTTTGAACTGAAGCGTAAATAAATTCTGCTGCTCGGGAGAAAGACTGCGTGTGCTACTGCCCACCACTACTATCAACCGTGCCCGTCCGTCACAAAGCGGGTGGCTGTGTGTGCACGGCGTGGAGCGCCGGACGTTTCGCACATACGATACTTGCTCGCACTTTGCCTTACGCTCGTGCCGTTGTGTTTGACTGCACAAGGGGAACCCAAAACCCAAGCGACCCGCCCGTGTGCGCGTCAAATGTGCTTCTCCGTGTGCGTGCGCGCGGCTCGTAGTATCGGCTCGACTGTCAGTCTTCAATCAAGTGTGCGGTCCCGCGGGGGAATGTGCCACTGACGCTGAGCCTTTCCCCTCACTGCTGTGGCCGTTTTGTCAAGTTGCGCTGCAACGATGCCACTGTACTCGGAGCTGTACCACAACTTCGTCGGCAACACGCCGATCATCCCGTCGCCGATGGTGTCGGTCGGTTCGTCCACCTACAGCCCGCCGACGTACGTCGGTGTGTCGCGGGCATTCCCGAACCCCCTATCGGTGGCCGGGTCCCGCACCGCCCCCTCCTTTGCCCGCGGGTACGTCCCGAAGCTGACACCGATCACGGAGACGCCGCTGACCAGCACCCGCATCGCGGCACTGGGGCGCGTCAGCTCGCCCAAGTTCCTGGCGGGGGCGGGCCATCACCACTCCCACCACACCCACGGGCATACGGGCTCGCCCACCTACCAGAAGCCGCGACGCATCATCAACACGGCCGACATTGACGTGTCCGCGTCGAAGTATGCGGGCAGTGCGCGCAGCCCCGCCCTGCACACCACCGCCACTATCAGCCACCGGGCGAGCTCGTCCCCGACCAGCTACACCGGCCGGGCCGGCAGTCCACCCGACCACCCACTGATTGGCACCAGCGGTGGCGTCACCACCACCACGATCAACCTGCCGGAGATGGAGCGGCCCTCACTGTCCGCGCGCGACCAGGAGCTGAGCGAGCGGAGCGAGCAGCGGCGCGCCCGCTCCACCATCAACCGGAACCGCACGGTCGTGCGGCTGAACACGATCCGGGCGCGCAGCAAGTCGCGGGGCAGCCGGGGCAGTACCGAGGGCCGGGACCGGCACGCCCTGCCCGACGCACCGACGACCGAGCCGACGTTCGACGAGGAGATGCTGCTGCTGGAGCTGCCGGCGGTGCGGCCCGGCGGCACCACCTCCTCCTGGCGGGACAACTTCCGGGACGAGCTGTCGCTGCGGCCGCGCACCCGCACCGAGCCGAGCAAGTCGCCCGGCGAGCTGCTGCTCGAGAAGCATCTCATCCGGGACGGCGACCCGGGCACGGTCGAACCCTTCCCGCCGACCATCCGGTCCCCGGTGATGAAGCGGCGCGGCACGATCCGGCGCAAGAGCGCGGTGAAGATACCGAGCTTTCACGAGATCTGCGCCGACATCAGCTCGGACAAGCTGGACGACGATCTGAATGCGGGCGAGCTGCGACGCCGCGCCTCCCAGCTAATCGAGGACGAGCTGCTCCAGTTCCAGGAGGAGCTGAAGAAGGCGGCCGGCGGAGCGGCCACCCTAGCGCCCGACACGCTCGAGGAGCGGCTGAAGGAGGCGCTCGAGCAGCAGCTCGCCCAGGACTCGGGCGTGGAGGTGGCGGAAAAGCGCAAGCTGAAGAAGATCAAGCGCACCCGGACGAAGGTGCTGCCGGTGGCGTCGGTGCCAGGGGCGGATGTGGAAGCCGCGCCAGAACCGAAGAGGGAGGAGGAGGACGCGGTGGTGGTGGTGGAGAATGCGGTGGCGCCGCGAATCGTAGCCGAGCTGGAATCGATCGAGGAGTGCACCGTGTTCAAGCTGCCGAAGAAGAAGAAAAAGCAACCGGACGAGGGCGGTCCCGGCGGGGCGCGGAAGGACGTGCCAGAGGTGCAGGTCGTCATACGGGACCGGCCGGAACCGAACGGAGCGCAGGGCCCGTCGAAGCAGGCTTCGACGGCCGGCGCCAGCGAGGCAACTGTCGACGGGGCGGGCCCTGTTGATGCGACGACACCGCGCAAGACCGCCAAAGCCGGCATCAAGACGTACGTGCGGAAGAAAACGGTTGAAGCACTGCCGGAACCGGTGCAGGTGGAGACGTTGAAGCTCGTGGCGGAGCCGGAAGCGAAAGTTAAGGTAGAGCCGACGTCGAACGGGCTGGCAAAATCCGTCGAGACGCCACCCCTTCAGAAGATCCAGGCAATGGACCGGTCCGTTGATATGGGTGACAAGCCGGCAGCGAAGAAACAGCCAGACATCCCGACGAAGCTGGGCGATGACAAGAGCTCCGAGGAGCTGAAACGACGTGTTGAAGGATCTTCTGCCACCACTGTCGATGGTAGCCAAGCAAAGCTACCGGAACGGAAGGCCCTAACTACTGAGGCAATGAAGCTGCTGACCAGTGAGAAGCAAGAAGTCACGCCGAAACAAACAGCTCAATCAATAGAGGTTAAGAAGATGCCATCCAGTGAAGCTCCGATTCCAAAGCAGCCCGAATCACTCGCAAACCTTGCCAAGAAACCGGCAATGCCTTTGCAAACAGATGGCAAGGCTCCATGCGCAACTACCGAGGCATTGAAGCTCGTGAACAATGCGAAGCAAGAAGTGGCACCGAAACAGACAGCTCAATTACCAGAGGTTAAAAAGATGCCACCGAGTGAACCTCCGAGTCCAAAGCAACCCGAATCTCCTGCAAGCCTGGCGAAGAAACCGGCGACGTTGTTGCAACCAGACAGCAAGACATCGGCTGCGGTAACTCCCACCATTGCTCGGACCGACCAACAGCCAACCAATGAATTAATCAGCAAGCTGAGTCAACCAACCAAACCCAAACTAGAGCAACTGCCTGCGGAGCCGGCAAACAAGTCGCCACTTACCAAACCGAAGCTCGAGGAACCCCCAGCAAAACTCGCACCGGCCAAGCTGGGCCTGGTGCGCAAGAAGCCGGCCGACCTGAAGCGGTCCACCGACGAGGTTGACTTTTGGAGCACGATCGGCACGCGGGAGACGGTGTCGTTTGCACGCCGCAAGCAGCAGCTAGTAGCGCTTCGCTCGACCGAGGAAGAGGAATCGCCGCCGGCATCGCCCAGCCAACCGTACCAAGGTATGCCGGGATCACCGAAGGTTGGGCTGGCGGACAGGGCTAAGCAGCAGGTAGCCCAACCGGTCGGGAGTCCCAAAAGCCCGACGGAGGGTAAAAGTGTATTCACGCTTCCCGACCCGAAAGCGACTGAAGCGGGAGGTCCTGCGGCTGGTTCGAAACCTCTGGAGGCAAAGCTGGTACCGATACCGGAGCCGCTAGTTCCGAAGGCGCTCACTACGACACCACCCGAGACGCCCAAGCTCAAGCCGAAGCTTAACTCTTCCCTCACCCTGGACGAGACACCGCAGAAAGTGAAGTTGCCGGAAGAGAAAACAGTTCTGGAGTCAGTACCGACCAAGGCTAAACCTTGCACACTTCCGGGAGCGTCTGCGTCGAAGGAGACATCAGAGAAGGCTACAGCATCCGCTGTGTCAGAGCCGACATCACCCAAAGTGAAAGTACCAGTCACTCCAGAGCCTACATCACCGAAAGCAAACGTACCAACAGCTCCAGAAGCTACATCAATAAAAGCGAAACAATCTATCGTGCCAGAGACAACAAACACAAAAACAAAAGTACCAACAGTTCCGGAGCCTTCCTCGCCGAAAGCAAAGCAGCCTACTGCTCCGGAGCCTTCCTCGACGAAAGCAAAGCAGCCTGCTGCTACGGAGCCATCCTCGCCAAAAACAAAGCAGCCTACTGCTCCGGAGCCTTCCTCGCCGAAAGCAAAACAACCTGCTGCTCCGGAGCCTTCTTCAGTAAAAGTGCCCACTGTTCCGGAGCCTGGTTCACCGAACACCAAACAACCCACCGTTTCGGAGCCTACATCTCCAAAAGCAAAGCAAGCTACTGTTCCGGAGCCTTTCTTGCCGAAAGCAAAGGTTCCTGCTGCTCCGGAGCCTACTTCACCGAAAGCGAAAGTACCGACAGTTCCGGCACCGGCTTCACCCAAGTCAAAGCAACCCGCCGTTCCGGAACCTACTTCACCCAAAGCAAAGCAACCTTCCGACCCCGAGCCTTCGTCGCCGAAAGCAAAGCAATCAACGCTCCCAGACAAACCGTTGCCCAAGGTTAGCCTCGCCAAAGTGCCTGGCGGGCCGGATGCAATCCCGATCGCTCCACTCGACACCAAGAAACTGTCCCCGAAGGAGCTGATCAAAGCAATCGCTCCCAACATTGCGGCCGCAGCCGAAAAGAGGCTGGCCCAGGAGAAAACCAAACCCAAAGAGCCAAAGCCCGAGCCGACCGGTCCCACCACCAGCTCGACCGGCACAACCGTGCCGGTGACTACCACGGCGCCTGCTGGTCCGACCACCGATGGGAAGCAGCCGGACGAACCGCCGACGAAGAAAGTGATCGTCAAGAAGGTGGTGAAAGTGGTAAAAACGAAAGTACCGGCCGGTTCGAAGCCAAAACCAGAACCGGAAGCGGATGCACAGGCCGAGCGCGAGCAGGAACAGCGTCGACTGGCCCAGCAGCAGCAACAACAGCAGCAGAATCTCGAGCGCATGAAGACGAAGCTCAACCAGATCACGCTCAACATGGGCGTCAAGGGGATGGAGGTGGAGGTGAAGGAATGCCAAAAATGCCAATCGGCGATAGTGTCCGAGGCGCTTCCGGTGCCGGCAGCCATCGTGACGACGCCGAAGATGACGCCCGCGCCACCGAGCGCGACGTCGAAGCAGCCGAGCGCAAACGGGGCGAAGCTGACGAAGAATAAATTCGGCACGCTAGCCAACCTGAGCGACCTATCAGCAGTGGACGGTCACGATCGACACACCACACAAGCAGTGCAAAGCAAACAGAAACCACAGACACCCACAGAGCCACAGCAGCAGCAGCAGCAGAAGCAGCAGAAAGTGTTCCTCTCGAGCAGTGACGAAGAGAACGGGGAAGCAGCGAAGCAGAGACCGGCCGCCGGTGTCAGTGTAGGAGCCCGCGTCGCGAACGACAGTGCCTCGGAGACCTCGT
Organism: Anopheles merus; assembly: GCF_017562075.2. Taxonomy (NCBI): domain Eukaryota; kingdom Metazoa; phylum Arthropoda; class Insecta; order Diptera; family Culicidae; genus Anopheles; species Anopheles merus. Next base: position 7,238,456 of record NC_054081.1, on the reverse strand, counting down.
TCTCCGGCGTGGAAGACGACTGGTCATCAGAGGAGGAGGACGACGAGGACGACGAGATGGCGAACGATAAGCCGGAGAAGAAGAAGCCGTTCGATCCGACCAAGCGCGTCAAGCTGAACTTCGAGCAGATGCGCAAGTGCTACTCGAAGGAGGAAAAGTCCCCGATCGTGCTGGTCGCCCGGCCCCGCCCGCTCTGGAAGGTGAAGCGGCACGGCCACCGGCACAACCGGAAGGCGGACCTGACCAGCAGCAGCAGCAGCGGCAGCGGCAGCAGCAGCTGCAGCGAGGACGAAAGCACCAGCACGTCGACGACGACGAGCAGCGGCGCGACGACCAGCACGACCGGCCGCACCTCGTCCGAGGCGGTGTCGACGATGGACGGTGCCACCTCGGACATTGCCACCGACAGCAGCGTCAACTCGAGCACCGGCGGCAAGCAGGGCAAGGGGGCGAAGGGCGCCCAGGCGAAGGGCAAGGGGGCCAAGGGCAAACCGGACCCGTTCGGGGACATCTACGACAACCCGATGGTGATACCGCTGCACGCGGAACCGCGCACCAGCAGCCGGAAGAGCGGCGGCTCGTTCGTGGCCCCGCTCCGGGACGAGAACAACAACACGCCGGCCGACCTGGACGAGGACGAGCGGGCCCGGTCGATCGGGGCCGGCCACGAGGTGCGCAGCGCCAGCACGAGCAGCCACGATTCCGGATTCTACGGCGGTGGCACCGCACCGATCAGCCCGAAGAAAGCGCTCGGTAAGTCCCAGCGGGCAGGGCAGGGGTCCCCTAATGACCGTCCGTATCACACCGTACGCATCTCATCCATCCAATCCTGTCAGCATTCATCTGTGTCCATCTCTGTCAAAAACAAAAAAGTACAAACACAACAAACAACAGAGCGGTGTGTGTTGGATCTTGGGCCGTCCGGTGCACACAGAGTGTGTGAGGCTGTGAGACGCAAAGTGAAAAGTGCACGGTTAACGCTCGGACGATATTCGAACAGATTCGGTATAACACACGGTGCGGCTACTTCCTACCACAGTGCACAAGCCGTCGTTGCCGTCCTATCGGGCTAAAAATAGACGACAACCAGATGAGCGAGATCGTGTACGTGCACATCTTGATCAATCGATTAATCGATCTGCACACACACACACACCCACTTGCACTCCCACACATGCCCAATTCGTTCGAGCCACGATGGTGGCGGCTGCTACGCTCATCATGAAAGTCAAGTTCAATGTCACCGTTGACGTTGTGCACTGATGCTGTGTGTGTGTGTGTCGGTGATGGTGATCCTTTTCCGAACACACGCAAACACTGCGAACATCGGGAGTTCGCGACTTCCTGATCGAGTGGCAACAGGTGGTAACAGAGTGTTGTGACCCTGGAGCATCGGCAGACAGTCGCGTAAATACACCCAGAGCACACCGACCTTCGATCCTGCGATCCGGGCCTTACAGCACCGCTTCCGGGGCTGGACGTAGGCAGCGAGGATGAGGTGACAGCTTAAAATAGATCATTCGGCGTATGGGGAAGAAGAGCGGTCAGGCTGTGTCAGGGTATCACACGCATCGGGCGACTCTTGTGGATTCACGCGACCAGGCCCCACTAAAGCAGCTCATTTAGCCGACGCGGTGCGCACGCTTTGTGTTAACAACTCAATCTCTCGAACCAAGCGCCAGTTTTCGGGCATTAGCATCGAAACCTGTCGAATCGCGTCCGAGACGACCGTACGGATGGTGAGGTTCATGTTGCGGATGGTATCTTGCTGTTTTATGACCCGACAACCATCGTCTGCGAGCAGCTTCTCGCTTTCACGCTACCCAGGATGCGGATGGCGCAGGGGATAGATGATGACCCTGACAGTAGTCCGAGTCACATCTTGTTGGGGATTTTGGGGATTTTGAATAGCAAATTTTATTGGCCCCCGGTCCTAGCGAACGGTCGTGATCTAACATTTCCCTCGGTTTGATAAGCTCGACCGTGGGTTAATAAACAGGGTTAATAAACAAGCGCCGCATTGATTGATCTTCTATTGATTTATTGTACCTCCGTTTGTGGCGGCTTCAAAAAAAATCCCTATTGCCCCACATCAGACAGGTTCTGCCCGGTTGTTGGCGGAATTCCCGTGTGATTCGAACATCTGGCAACATTATTGGCGATCGGCGATCTCACTGACATAAGCGTTCAGCGGCAGTAGCATCAGATCCGCGCATCAGATCTGCCCATCGGCCGTGTTTACCTTTGGTCGCGATACGCTTCGCGAACAGCGTAACCGAAACGGTACCGAACGTGTATGGAAAAACAGTGTAAAAGTGTAAAACAAAAATAAGTCTGCACCGAAGCAGACGAGCGGCCGTTTTTCACGTAACACAGTGCGCTTCATCTGGGCAGCGGGCATCCGGGCGTGGAATTTGTTTATCCGTGCTCGTGCCGGTTTGCTTGCCATGCTCCAGTTTCGCTGGACCGGCTAGTGTCTAGTGGCGGTATTTTCGTACCGCCTTGCACGGGGATCAGCCACCGGCGGCTTGTCTGAGCGGATGGATAGACGGCGGATCGAGTTCAAGATCGCGCTCGGTTTCGTAGCGCATTCGAGATGTAGTTGCAAATAATTCCAGTGTGCCAGATGGATGAGCACAGCTGCTAGGAATGTGTACTTTAAGATGCTGTACAAATCAGTAGCGTGACCGCTACCTGCTCTATTTGCGTATATTTGGGGCACAACCCTTACAGATGCTGAGCAGCGTGGTTAGAGCTTTGATGTCGAAAGTCATTGGAATTTGTTGGGACATTGGAAGTTGTTGGAGTTCAGTCTTAGGCCGAAGGCTTGCTAAGGCATTCTTAGGGAGCGGGGTCTCGCGATCCCACAAACTCCACCGAGAGCTCTATGCATCCGTTCTTCTGATCTTTTGAAAATCTTTTGAAGTCACTCTCTGGATCAAGAACCAAGCCCTCAAGACACCTTTCTAGAGCATTGGATTGTCAAGAGACCGGACAACGCCCCCTCTCTTCTATTCCGGGGGTATCCTATACGAAATCTCGACTCGACGAAAATCGGCCCCACCGCTTTCCCAGATCCGGTAAGGCAGAGTCCATCGATCTTCAAGTCGGCCGTCGGCCCACACACTCCACGAGCTGTGCTGCTACACGCGACTCCTAAAACGTTCCACAATCTTGTGTGACATTTCACCCGTTGTGAGGTGTGGGATGCATATGCACAACGTTTGGATGCTCCGAACGTTCGAAGCGAACATCACACGACTGTCCCACATATTGGAACAGTCGCAAACAAGAAAACAACAAAAAACCCTCCACATTCCATTCTTCCGTTGTGTGGTAGCAGCATACCGCACCCGAGGGCTGTTGCAATGTGTTGCACCAGTGAAGGTGGGGATGTTTTCCTCCACTCTTTTCTTTTGTGACGAGTGGATGGCTGAGGTGCGGGTATATCAACCGCGAAAGATCAGGCTCGCCGAATGGTGCCGCCGCAACCCAGAGCGAACGCCAACTGTCCATCATGGTCGGTATGCAATTAGGCTAATTAATTCTCGATCTATTTCTATTCGAAATATTTATTCTTAGGTTCCTTACTTACAACGCGACTGCTGGCGATACTCTCACACACACACATACACGGTCTGTTGTGTGTCCCAACTCATCGTGCGGGGGTATCGTAGGTGCCCTACGGTAGCGCACGGGGAAAGGAGATGTCATAAACTTGTTGACTAGTGAATACGCCTCACTTATAATTTCTGCACCATTCCCCGAGGGCTATTTTAATGATCCATGTTTGGGTTTGCCGCATTGACACGGACAAATTAAACCACCCAAATTGAGGGAAACAGCAAGAGAGAGAGAGGGAGAGAGAGATAAAGAGAGACGAGAGAAAGGAGAGACGAAACCCCAGTGACAAAACAGCAATTCGGCAACGAACGGTGGCGGCTCATCGAACCGCTTATGCGCTTACGCTGCTTCTCTTCTTTCTTTTTTTGTAATGCAAAATTATATCTTATTTCACCTCCCTTATCTTGCTTACCTCCACCGGCCTGTTTCCCCTACCGACCGACAGACTGCGACGTTAACTGTCACAAGAAGTGCGAAAAGCTGGCCGCGAACCTGTGCGGCGTCAACCAGAAGCTGATCGTCGAGGCGCTCTCGTCCGTCCGCCGAGGTTCGTCCAGCATGGCCCAGCGCACTGGGCTGTGGCCTATCCATCTGGCGCTAGAGCCTCCAGCTTGTTTGGATCCGGGATCGTGAAGAGTCAGGCGTCTCAAAGGGATTGGGAGTCCGGGTTTCTGGGGCAGGTCTCACGATCTCACCGTCGGCCGGCCGGACTTTGAACCGTCTGGATGCGTCCAAAACATACCCTGTCCATGTGTGTGTGTGTGTGTGTGTGTGTTTAACCACAGTTTTTCACCTGCTGCACGGGCTGGTTTTTCCTGCACAGGCGCGCGACGCGCACGAAGCCGAAGAAAAACACCCACACGGAGTGCGGCGAAGGAGAAAATAGCGACGGTACGACGCAATATTGGATGCGCCGTGTGTCCCGCCTTTGACGTCTTCGAGCTTCGTGCCCGCCATATATTTCACTTCCTCCGTTTTTGTGCCGCCCCTTCTTCCCTTCACCTTTCAGGCATCGGATTTACAGGGTGAAATTCTAAGAAAAATTGTCTTTTTCCTTTTTTTTTTTTTGAGGGACAAAAGTGTCTCGCGGCAAAATCGTTCGAACAGTTGACACGACCCAGCAATTGGGTGCAAATGAGGTGTACATATTTATCACACCCTGCCCCCCCCCCCCCCCCCCCCCCCCCCCAAAACCGACCTGTCAAAAGAGGCAGAAGAAAGACTCGGAAAAGACACACTCACACAAAAAAAAGGTTTATGATCTCACAAGCAACGATAGGAAAAAACCAAACACACAACACTAGCAATTAACCAAAAAAAATGCAGCTATCAGCACCGCTTTCGTTTGGCCCAACCCGTTTGGGGTTAATGGTCTAGGACGCCCCGCCAGCGTGCCAGCGAGTGGCGTCCTTTTTTTTTTTTTATTGAGTTTCGAACCGAGGCGCGTCCGGCTTGCAACGGTCGGAAAAGCGGCTGTGAACACCCGCTGCCAAGGGTGGCCGAGGGTGGCAGCATCCTAACCAACACTCCACTTCCACCACCCAACCCATAGCGCAATGCTTTCGGTCGCGCGTAATCGCGTCATCGCGCGGCCACTAATTTCGCTGCAGCGTGTCGCGTTAAATAGCATTTGTTTTTTTTTTAATTTATTTCAATCCTTTTTTCTGTTGCTTCTTTACACCATCCTCCCTCTCCCCGTCTGTACCACTGCTGGTCTGTATCGGTATCTTGTGGCTTTAAAAATGATTGTAGAAGGAAAAGAAAAACAAAACATTGCGCGCGCGAAACAGGACGCGCAATAGGCCGATGCAGACACCGAACCAAGCAGTGGCAAGGGACGGGGAGGGGAAGTAGTCCGGCCCAATCAGTCCCGGGGATCGGCAGTAGCACGCACACACACACACGCCCAGGGACACTAAAGGTACACCCGTCGACCTTTATGCTTGCGGGGAAGTCGAGCGCGCGCGCAACACCGCCCTGACACCAGCTTCTCCCCCGCCGCAAAGGGGAGGTGCTAGTGGAAGGTAAAAATAATGCCAAGCAAATTCGGACACTTGAGAGAAACAAAAAAAAAAGCACAAACACTCACACACCAAGACGATGTGGAAAATCGGAAAATTACACCATCGCAAAATCGATCGGGAACGACTTTTGCTTTTTCGTCTTTTCGTGTTTTTTTTTCTGTGTGCAATCGCCGTCTGCAAAGCTAGACGGGAAACGTTGTCACGAAAAGTAAACTCCTGATTAACGGTTAAGCATCGCCGTACCGAATTTGTGGAATATTTGCCAACAAAAACCGGCCCACCGCGCTCGGAAGACGAAAAACTAACTCTCGCTCGCCCCACAAACAAACACACAGCCGCAGCGGGCAAGGCGTAGTTTGACGCCCTTACACCCCATGCACAACCCCCCCCCCTTGTGGAATGCGGAATGAAATTGGTGTGTGTGTGTGCCGCATCGTGCGAGTGTGTGCCAAGCCGAACGAATTCTTGTGCGAAAGCAGGAGATGCTGTATGACAGCGGGGTGCGGTTTTTTGGGGAGGAAGTGACCAGTGGGGGATGATCACGGGAAAAGTCGACGCAAGAAACAAGACACACACACGCACGCACAGGCACAGAGAAAAATACACGGTCAAAGAAAACGTACGGCGTGGTGGCGTACGTAAGTCTCGCACGGCGAGAAGACAGAAAAAATCTTCGCTGGGCGTACTGCTACTGGGAGCGTACTGTTCTCCTCCCCCTCCCCCCCTTCCCAAAGGCTTCGAGAACTCTTCACCTTCCCACGGATCCACCACAGGCCACCCGGAGGCTCCAGCTCCAGGCGCCCGGGAGCTCCAACCCTTACGACAGCCCCTTTTTTTTCTCTCCCTCTCTCTTCAAAAATCGCATGCGCAGGTGTGCATGAGGCGCGCGACTCACCGTCGAAGGTGCCGCCGAGCGCCAACCCGGCCTACCGCATCGAGGCGCCGGTACCGTCCGGTACGGCCGCCCGCTACGAGCACGACTGCATCGAGGGGGGTGGCACGGCCTCGACCAGCAGTGGCGGCGGCGGCGGTCCGGCCCAGTCGTCCACCGCCAAGGAGGAGGAGATAGGTATAGATATCGGGCACGCGCGCTGGTGTATCGTGCACTTCCCAACCTGCACCCCGCCCCACCCACCCCCTGCAAGGGGGGGGGGCGGGTGGGTTGGCTGCGGCGGACAGTGCACGGGTACACGTGGCAGCGTTTGCACTTTCTGTTTTTGGCAAATTCTCGGTGTCAATATTTTTAGTGTGGTGCCTGCGGGTTGATGTGCTTTACTCTTCCACTCTCTACCAATCTCTCTCTCTCTCTGTCTCTCTTGCTGTCTCATAATCACTTTGTCACGTAAAGTTCGGTTCACTCTTGTGTCTGTCTGTAAGAGTTTGTCCTCTGTGTATGAAAAAATTAAATCTCATACCGATGCCGATTAGAAGCGGTTGCAGTTATTTCTTTTTCTGCAGGAACTACGTCCAATACCTTCGAGATACTGTTTGAGTGTTTGGGGATCGCCTGGGTTGCACCAGCACTCGGCTTAACGGAGATATGGGTGCTTAACTGACAAGACATTGCAACTACGACCCAGACTCGGGCAATTCTATGAAGAGGTTAGAATAATTCCTATTGGACAACTGGGCCATAACACAGCAAGTACAATGAATTCCAACGACTCGCAGCCGCAATGGATTGATTGAACGGCTCTTCTTTCACTGCGAAAGCAGATTGTTCTTGAATGTTGGAACATCTTAGCTATTTCTACCGTCTTCAGACTGGCTAAGCAAGCAAATATTTTCCATTTCGAAATGTTCAATTAGCGGGAAACCACTATTACGGCACTTAAAGCCTGCATTCTGTACCTTGCGCTTGTACATTGTTTGGCGTTGGAATTTAAATTGCATTTTTCATTGGAAGAACCCTGTTGGAAGCATTCGGTAATTAGATAAAATTTAAGGACCATTTTTAACTAAGATTTTTACGTACTAAACGCCAACGCGACTTTCAAGTGGGCACGTTACGCTCTACAAAAAATTGGAATTTTCAAAACACCCAACTATTGCGACGCAGGCGGCTGGCCTAATCATATTGCCCAATTGTCATGTGTGGATGCGGAAGTGTGGGAAGTGTGTCCCTTTATTTCTATCACTTACTCTAGTGTTTGGCTTTGTTGCATAAGCATCAAAATCAATGTGTTGCTTTTTGCAGCAAGGTCATTTAAAGTGGTGCAAAATTAGTACCTGTAACACACCTTTCGCTTCTTGGACTTGTCCGGCAAGGTCATGTTAGCGCGTGTTCAACACGTCCGCGTGTGACATCGTGCCACGTGTCGATGAGATGATTAGTCGCGAGTTCAACCAAGATCAACTACTCACCGGAATGCGGGCAATAAACCCCCCCCCCCCCCTCTCTCCCAAAGCTCCAGCAAAGCATTGTCAGCTCCAAAGCGCACCTCCAAGCCGGTAGAGGGTAAGTCAAGGAGATGAACTATTCAAGGTAGCTAACTAGCGATCTATGAAGATGACGCCATCGGAACTGCAAACGCTCCTGATTGGACGCCTCCGGCTGCAGTAGTAGAGTACAGATGCAGGTGAATCAGCAAGCTCAGCGTTAGAGGCTGAAAATAATTGCCAGATGTGGCCGGATGACCCAGCCAGCGATAGGTCAGAAGCGATCTATAATTGTCATCTACCTGGATGACTCCATAGCAAGCACAAAGGACGCCCAACGCGTGCACAAAAAAAAACGTTGTCGATGAAACGACCTGCAGGCAACGGGCAGCTCAAAATCAGCGAGGAAAATTCTTTGAAAGACTGCACAGTAGCAACGCGGGTTTGCTTTGGAAAAGCGCTGCATCGAAAAAGTTCCACCGAAAAAAAAGCACACACACACACACTTGAACGGTTTTAACATAATAATGCGTCGAAAATATCGCAAAAGAGCGCAAACACACTCACCCACCCGCCCGGTCGATGGGTTGGGAAAGCCGACACCCAACGGGGGGGGGGGGGGGGGAAACTATTTAGGTCGCATGCATCATTTCCCGGCAGCGCGGCCCATCATGCCGCATCCCGCCAGTTCGTCGCTTAAAGCGTGCGCTCGTAGATGTGTGTGTGTGTGCATTTTTTCATCTTCTACCAATCACTCCGCACAGCTCTATCTCTCTCTGTCTCTCGCTCTCGCTCTCGCTCTCGGGAGTCTCAATAGAACCATTTCCCACATGCCCGCTTCGCTTTGTTGTGCCGCTTCCGTCCAACAATGTGGAGGGTTCGTAGGAGCAGGCTTAGCGGCAGGTGTAGAGGGGGCGTGGACCTTCAGGTGACCTGAAATAGTCGGTGCGGATGCTGCTGCTGCAGTGGGGAGGGCAGGGATGAGGGCGGTGTACTCAGGGCGTAGGCGCACGCTGAGCGCACTCACTGACAGCGAGAGCAATAGATAAAGCTGAACACGACAACTCCAACAATTCTGCCCCTTTTACCAACAAACGAGTCGAAGGGGAGTCGGGGCCAGGGACAGCAGCACATGTAATGCAATCGAATATGATGATACCAACACCATCAACAACGATAACAACGCGCTACAACAACTACGACATACAAAAGAGATCAGTAAGAGGCCGTCGCAGAGCTACAACTACTACAGGTGCAAAACGCTCGAGTGTGTTCTAGATGGTATAGGTGACTGTTGCTATTGCGATCACTAGGTAATAGGGATACCTTCCAGTGTTAGAAGAGATGCACATCAAACGACGAGCAGGTGAGTGCTGCTGAGTGCCAGCCAGAAGCGGCGTCACGGGAAAGGTGAACCCTGCAGCTATGTACAGCCCAACCCCACCCCGTAACGTTAGATGTACACACAGAAAAAATGAACCTCAACACACACACACACACCAAAGCCCACTGTCGTAGGAGCGAACGGTTCCAGCTAGAATGCCGCGAATCACCTGAAAGTATGGTGGGGATGATCGCCTGGAGACCGCGACCCCCTTTGTAGAAGCCTAGCCGAGTGACGGTGGCTGTGGAAGGTTTTGCGCACGGTCGCCCAGTACCGTACGAGCCGTCGCCAGCTACTTTTCCACGCGCAAAGTGCTCGATTCCAGTGTCCAGAAATATCCTCCAGTTGTTCTGTGTTTGTGTTGTTTCCTGTGTTGGTTCTTGGACGCCACCCCAAACGCGCTGAGCCTAGCATGGATCTGTCTGTGGAGCTGTCGACGCTGAAGCGCCGGAACCGCACCAAACTGCGCCAGCAGCAGCAGCAGCAGCACAGTGAATACGATTTGCACGACCCATCAGCGACCCCGATGGTCACGAGCCAGGTAGAGGTAGCCGAGCGGTGCGAGACCTCCACCCTGCGTACCATGAAGCTCACCGTTACCGGTCCGGACCAGAAGCTGCCCGCAGTTCGCCCGGGTACGCCCACGCTAGCGACGTTCGACGAAGACTTCGAGCCCGACCGCGATGAAGCGAAGGAGTTGGCGGCCATCGACAACGAGCTGTACGAATATTTCGCCCGGCTCGATTGGGAGGAGGTGGCTTCGATACCGGAACTGGAGTGCGACAAGAAACGTTTGTGCCTGTGGGAACCGATACCGCTAGAGGACCCGGATTCGCTAGAAGACCCTGTGCCGCTAGAGGACCCGGTACCGGCAGGGGGCCCAGTACCGGCAGAGGACCCAGCACTGCCAAAGGACCCAGTGTCGCTAGAGAATCCGGCACCGGCAAAGAACCCAGCACCGCTACCGGACCTGGCACCGGCAAAGAACCCAGCACCGCTACCGGACTCGGCACCGGCAAAGGACCCAGTACCGCTACCGGACCCGGCACCGGTAAAGGACCCAGTACTGCTAGCGGAGCCGACACCGGCAAAGGACCCAGTACTGCTAGCGGAGCCGGAGCCGCCAGAGTACTGGGAAGTGTACTCCGAAACGACCGAGCCGGTCGCTCCCAACGGCTGGATCGCGTACAGTCGCTCCCTGTTCTGCAGCTGCTTTCCGTGCGTGCTGTTCTTCAGAGGTGCTGACCAGGCCGAGCATTAAGATGTGACATCAGTAGTATTGTTTTTGTTATGTTTTTTTTTTTTACTTTTTTGTTGCCGCACCGGTGTAGTTGTGTGAGTGGGTGGATGTGTGAGTTCTTGTGTGTGCGTGTCGATGTGTGTGTGTGTGTGTGTGTATGTGTGTGTGTAAGACGATAGTTAGTGCTTGCCAGAAAACAGTGAACTTCCAGAAAGTTATGCCAAGTTATCTGTGACGTCAAACGTTTTACACTCTCTTCGAACGCGCGCGCGTGTGTTGATGTTGTGTATGTGTGTTTCAAATACGATCGTCCGATACACGTGTCATGCAAACAATATTTGAACACAAAAAAAAAACTAGTAAAGCACCTCACCCTACCCGTGTTCTCAATGTGGCATTCATTACCGCGAGAGCGAGAAAAACAACCGCGCAGACAGAACAAAAGCCGCCACTGATTGACTCTGTTTTCCCAACATCTTCTGCCTCCCTCCCCAACATCTCTCTCTCTCTCTCTCTCTCTCCCTCTGTCTCTCTACACCCACCAACCCACCCTCGTGGTCTGTGACGTCCCGCAACAGAGACGTCCTACACGTACGCCCAGTTCCAGAAGACGGGCAAGCTGACCGCACCCGCCACCGTGATACCGCGCTTCCGGAAGTACAACGTGGACGATTTCCACTTCCTCACCGTGCTGGGCAAGGGCAGCTTCGGCAAGGTAAGGACGAGCGATTTTCGCGTGCCTTTGCCAACCGGGATTCGTTCACCCAAACCCCCTCTTCTCCGGCAGGTGTTTCTGGCCGAGCTGAAAAACTCCGACTACTACTACGCGATCAAGTGCCTGAAGAAGGACGTCGTGCTGGAGGACGACGACGTCGACTGTACGCTGATCGAGCGGAAGGTGCTCGCCCTCGGCACCAAGCACCCGTTCCTGTGCCATCTCTTCTGCACCTTTCAGACGGACGTAAGTAGCGGCGTGGCGGGACGGTTCGCGGGGCGGCGGGGCACACTCGGCGGGTTACTCAACCTTTGCGCGGCGGTTTGGGCGGCCCGCAAACGAGGAAGTGTTTGGCTTCGGCCGAGCGCGCTCCTGCGGGAACATGGCGCAACTGGCTATTTTTAAAGCGGTGCAGGAATTCGGCCAACGCTCTCGTACCGCACCGGCTCCCGGTTCTATTTTGCGTGCCGTACAGGCTCCCGTGCGCGCGCAAGCGATTGGCGCGGGTAGAATGCGCCTACGGATTGTACCCATTGACCGACTTTCTGTCTGGGGCGGGATGGGTCTTTTTGTTGCTGTTGGGAGCGTTTGCGATACGTTTGAAATAGGCAACAGCAAACAGGGCGAGCAAAAAGGGACAAAAAAGGCTCGAGTGGGAAGCCCTGTCGCCACTTGCAAACAGGGCATTGTCCGCGCACTTGCTTTAACTAGTTTGGCATCGTCGCTGTACAAATTGGGCAAACTTTTTTGTAGAGCCGCAGCACATCTAAGTCGATTGTTGTGTTTAGAAACTACCAGTGTGGTAGTAAAATCTATTGCTGGATTGATATAGATCTGTTCTTTGACTGAAAAACGTCCAGGTACAGTTCTTAAACTGCTTAAATATTCTTCATCAGTTCCACTACCAATATTGTGCTTCAGGATCAATTTCAGGGCCAATAAGAGCACTGGATCAGTTTTTATTACCAATATGAGTTCGGCACCAGTTCCATGGCCGATACTGGTTCATGATCAGTTTTTAGAATCGTTATAAGTTCCGGGTTAGTTCTAAGGTCCAAATGGGATCAGGCTCTGCTCCTGAATCGATAAGAATGCAGAATCCGTTCCAGGCTCAATAAGAGTTCAAGAATAGTTTCAACCCCTACAAGGATGCAGGCTTATTTCCAAACCCGGAAGGGTTCAGGATTAGATTTGATATCAATTTGAACTCTGGATCGGTTGTTGAATTAGTAAGATTTTATTAGTAGTATCCGGACCGATAGGAGCTCAGGGTCTATTCTAAGACAGTGTCGGGATTAATTTCAAGACTAGGGGCTTCGAGGGCGTGGGCTCATATGTAGGTTCAGAGAAGGTTCAGGATTTGCTTCAAGACCAGCATATCAAGATCAAGATCAATTACCAGACCGTTAAGGGTCTTTAGACCGTTTCCCTAGAACAGGTCCCGTGATGATCGTTACTGGTTCACGATAGGTTCTAGCATCGGTATGAGTTCGGGATCAGTTCCAGGGCTGACATCTGTTCATGTGTCAATTCCAAGACCGCGATGGGTTAAGGACAAATTCCAAGACGAGTAAGATTTTGGGATCAATTCTATATCCAGTATGAGTTCAGGGTATGTTCCTGAGCTGGGAAGATTTAAGGAGGGTCTGACCTGGTAATATTGTATATTCAAGACGGTTTCGGGATCAATTCCAAGACTGGCATGGATTTGGACATATTCCTACGAACAGACTCAGGATCAGGTCCAATACTGTCATAGGTTCAGGTTCTGTTCCAAGATTGCAATGTGGTCCGAATCTACATTGATTACGGGAGCAGTACCAAGACGAGTATGGTGTTGGGATTAATTCTTCGTCCAGTATGATTCCACGATCACTTCCAAAACCGGCATGAGCTCAGGATCAATTGCAGTAGCGCCGAGGACTCGGCAACAGTCCCGGTACTGGAGTGGCAATCTAAACGGACCACAATTCACTTCCATTTTCACACAAACGGCAACGATTTTCCATTTGCGCAGAGTCACCTGTTCTTCGTGATGGAGTACCTGAACGGTGGCGACCTGATGTTCCACATCCAGCAGAGCGGCCGGTTTCCGGAGGCGCGGGCCCGCTTCTACGCCGCCGAGATCGTGTCCGGGCTGAAGTTTCTACACCGCAAGGGCATCGTCTATCGGTGAGTGTTGATGTGTACCGAACTCGCCCCAAAGCAGAAAAAAAGTGACACTGCAACGCTAAACCTTTTCCACCCCCCCTACCCAACCCGTTCCCCAGCGATCTGAAGCTGGACAACGTGCTGCTCGACTACGACGGGCACGTGCGGATAGCGGACTTTGGTATGTGCAAGCTCGAGATCTACCTGGACAAGCTGGCGGACAGTTTCTGCGGCACACCGGACTACATGGCACCCGAAATAATCAAAGTAAGTGCAAACCCCCGTAGCAACGAACCTTCACAACACTTCCCGCGCTTCCTCCGGTTTTCTTTCGCAGGGGCAAAAGTACAATCAAGCCGTCGACTGGTGGTCGTTCGGTGTGCTGGTGTACGAGATGCTCGTCGGCCAGTCGCCGTTCAGTGGCTGCGACGAGGACGAGCTGTTCTGGTCGATCTGCAACGAGATACCGTGGTTCCCGCACTATCTCTCCAAGGAGGCGTTGCGATTGCTCCAGTCGGTAAGTTTCCATCGAAACCGCTCCTCAGGGTGGTGAGCAGTGGACAGTCGTCTAACTTTCCTGTCCGGTTTTTTTTCCCCCGCCAGCTGCTGGAAAAGGACGCCTCGATACGGCTCGGTGTGCTCAACACGATGGACGAGGAGAGCGACATCAAGTATCACCCATTCTTCAATAGTATTACCTGGGACAAACTGGAGAGACGCGCCGTCGAACCGCCATTCAAGCCCCAAGTCGTAAGTAGCCGAAAGGTTTTTATTATTGTTATTATTGTTTTTAAATTCTTTTTACCAGTGCTGCAAAATGTCACTGTCATTGTCATTAAAAAATTTGACTGAAAAAAAAATCCATATCAGCGTCACGTACTCAATTGTGATAATCAGATGTGATACTCAAAACGGTTGGTGTGACCAATACATGCTCATGACATGTTTGCGACTATCGCTTGGTCAGTCACTATGTCACGACTTTTTTTTTTGCTGTGATCAGTTTTGCAAAATGTCACTGACATAGTCATGACAAAATTCCGACTGAAACCAAAAAAAATGTCAGCGTCACGAACTATAGTGTGATGATCAGAGGTGAGACTCAAACAGTTGTTGCGACCATCATATGATTGGTGACATTGTGTGCAACCAACTCTTGGTCAGTCATGGGAGATGTGATCATCGCGACGCATGCGGTGCGTGCGAGTGGTTCCAAGAAACAAAATGAGCATGTTTTCTCGCTCTGTTTGTCCCGACAGATAATCAAAACAGATAGAAGGAGAAGGCATGCTCATTTTGTTGTTAGACCCCACGGGCCCAGTTCATTCCAAGAATGTCGTGATTATCACCGACAAAAATGTCGTGACCAAGTGAGTGTCCAAAAGTTGGGTGCTAAACTAAATGTCATGTGATAGATTCTCCAACTGTTTGAGTACCATCACTGATCATGTCAGTTGTGTACGTGATCTGATTTGCGCTTCGTTTCAGTCATGAGTGTTGGTGACTGAAACCAGTGGCATTTGGCAGCACTGTTCACAGCCAGAAAAAAAAATTCATGATTATGCTTGCGCCAGCATTAAGCTAAGTTTGTCAGTCAGAGTATCGCGTTGGACTCAAGAATTCACATGTCGCGTTGGGCGCGTTATATGTTCTGTACAGAGAGCTTGTAATTCATCAAGCTTAATTCTTTGCTGTATTTGTATTTGTTGGTTTTTGTGTTTAATGTTGTTACATCCCAACAAGAAGGCTTATTTTTTATCTTACCATTCCTTCGCCGCTTCCCCTCTCTCTCTCTTTCTCTCTCTCTGTAGCGACATCCACTCGATACGCAGTATTTCGACAAGCAGTTCACGCGGGAGCGAGCGCGACTGACGCCCATCGACCGGAACATCCTTGCCTCGATGGATCAGGCCCAGTTCGAGGGTTTCACCTACACCAACCCAAACAACACGCTGACGTGAATATCCCAATCATTTCTCATCCTCACACCCCTCCCCCTGTGCACTTCCTTCACCACGTTTGCCCTACGTTTTGTTTGCACAATTTCTTCTATTTTCCACCCCCTGTTAGCGTCACCCCGCTCGTAGCGCTGCTTAGTGTACGTACCCCCGGTGGTAGCTCACTTGTGCGGCTGGGTGCGGCTGGGCATTGTGCCAGCGAGTGTTTTACGGGCGGCGGCCCTAGTTGCCGCCCCCAACACTTTCACCCATGCACCACTATCCTTTCCAACAAAACTTTGTCGTTGTTTTTCTTTTTTGTTTTAGTCGGTTAAGCTCTACGGTAGTTTTTAATAGTATTTAATTATCATGTAATTTGTATTGTTATCACTCTATCACACCCGTGCGCCCTTCCTGCTCCAACCCAGTTGCCTCTCCTGCTATTCCGCATTTGTCCCCCCCTCCCCCACCCTTTTTAAAGCTGCTAGTACCATTAGGTGGTGCCCTAGTGCCTGCAAAGTTTCGGGAAGGGTTGAAAAGGTTGCAGTTGCGTTTATGCTGTCGTGTTTTGTTTCTTCACACATACGCTTCCATAGTTTCGCTGTTTGCCGCCTCATCGCCCCATCATTCGTCGCCTCACCTTTGCCCCGGTCCTGGAAAGGACGTTTTGTGTGTGTGTGTGTGTGTTGTTTGGTTCTTCTTCTTTTCCACTTCTTTTTATTTTCTTTTCACTCGCTGATGTCGCCACACCACGGTAAATCGCACCTTCGCACGCATTAAGCTGGGTGCGTCCGCATTTCGTTTCACGTCATGTGCTTTCGACCCATCCTATTACCTTCGTTCGTTATCACCTGTTGCTATCTACACATGCGCGACTGCTCTCCTATCTCTCTATCGCCTCCCCGTCTTTCTCTCGCTCGCTCTCTCCTTCTCTCTTTTTTTATCTTTTTCGGAGCATAAACGTTAATATGTTTTTCTTTCTTTTCTCTCTTTATTTTTCTTCTCTCTCTCTCTCTTCTTTCTCTCTTTCCTTCTATGCCTATCATCCCTTTGATCCGTTCCTTTTGAAAAAAAAACACCAAAAACGAAAAACCACCACCACCACCAACGTTAACAAACTGTCCGTATCAACCCGTCAACTCCCCGTGTCCTTCCTCCTTACTTCCAACTACCTACCCCCGCTACCCTTCCTTCTCGTCGTCTGTTTCTACCACCTTCCCCAAACTACCACAACAAAACTCCACCCCAAACCACCCACTCCTGCCGCCCACCAATACCCTGATCCTGCTCAACCCGTGCCGTCACCGCGTGCCCCCCCCCCGCAACAATATTTGCCGGGCGTTTCGATTTCGAATATGGAACCGCCCCAAAACGCTCCCCGCCACCCACCCCCTCCGGTCGAAAAAAAAAAACCTGTGCACACACACACACGCACGCACGCAGCAAGATGCGCGAGAAGCAGAAGAAAAAGCAAAAGAAGATGTACTTCTGCCCGCAGTGTGGCGATATCAAAGTGACGTACAACATTTTTTAGCTAAAGCGGGGCGTTGTTGAGCCATCTTTTTGTCCTTTTTTTTGTTAATTCTATTACTACTCCGTGGCTCGGACCATTCGGTGCCTTGTGTGTAGAGCGACACAATGGTTGTGTGGGGCGAGGGCGATTGCGCGGCGATGCGATTTAATGGGATATATAGCGAGCGTGTGCGTGCGATACGTCAGCGTGTCGGTGGCAGTTGGTTGCACCTTGCCAGTGCGAAGCCGAACGGTCGCATTGTAGTAGGCGCTAGTAGCAGCAGCGGGCAGCACCAGTAGCAGCAGACACAGCAAACGCCAACAGCAGCACGAGCAGCAGCAGCAGCACCACCACCAGCAAAGCGTAAAACAATGTCGCGATCGTTAAAAAAAAAACAGTCTGAGCGTGCAGCAGCAGAAGCGGGCAAGAGAGTAGCGACCCCGTACGGTCAGAGCACGGTCGGTTGTGTGCACTGTGAGCATTTCGGAGCTTTCGAGGAAGCAAACAGCGATGGAGCTTGTTCCATTTTTTCATTTTTATTTGCAAGGATGCTTTGTTTTTGTTTTGATTGTTCACAATTGAAAGCACAAGAGAAGAGGATTCGGTGAAGCGAAGGAAGCTTGACGGCAGCCCTTGCCAAACGCTTTGGATATGGGGTTGCTGACCCCTTATCTGGGTGGTTTGACCCTTTTTTTTCACCCCGCTCTTTTTATCGTTTTTCCTATTTCCTTGGCAACGCAAGTGTTTACCAACAACCCGTACCTTGCACGGGGTGAAAGAGTTTAGCGCCAGTTTTTTTTTTTCCTTTCCTTCTTTTCAATACTCCCCCCCCCTCCCTCCTCCTCCCACGCCAACCCTTCCATACCTTTGCTTTGCTCATCTGACTCGCCCCTGCCGGACTGTCTACCGAAACCGTGACGCGGAACAAAAACAAAACTAAATCGACAGACCAAAAACAAAAAGAGAAAAACCCATCCGGACCGAAAGAGAAAAAAACAAACAAAAACGGGACGAACGAACAAACGCACCAAACGAAGGGCGGCGGAAAACAGGCGAACGACGCGACCGACAAACGGCAACAAAACGAAAACAGCAAACCCCTGTGCCCATCCTTTTACTGCTTCCTAATATCCCTGACGACGCACGTCACCGCAAACGCTCTACTGGAACGGGTAACCGCGAAACCGCGGAGGCACACAGAGCACGGAGCAGGGGGGAAAACGCTCCCTTCCATCATCCTGCGGCTTTCACCAAAACAGCCAACCAACATAAAGCGACACCCTTTCCAATGTGTCCCCTACCTGTCCTGGCCCCTTCCCACTTTATTTCGTTTGTTGTTTTTTTCTGTTCTCCCTCTCTTGCTCTTTCCCTTCCATTATTCCCTTTGTTTTGTTTTCTCCCATTTTATTGCCTTTTCCCTTTGTTGTTTTGTTTGCTAACCCGTTTCTTCACCGCAACGATTGGACGCAACACCGACCCGAATTGGACGCTTCACCGTATCTCATTCATCCCTTCCCGAACATTTCACACCAGTGTTCTTTTCCGCTCTCTTGCCTACTTTCTTGCGATGGCGCTTCCATGTTTCCATATTGGCACTCCATTCCCTTTACCCTCCCCCCCCCCCTCTTTGGCACATTATTCCAAGGAACGAGAGAGTGATAATTTGATCTACTGGTTATCGTTTCTATTCCCCCATCTGTTCTGTTTTTCTTTTATTATTATTATTATTATTATCAATATTGTTTATATGTTTTGCTCGGTCGCCTCTGATTTTGCTCCGATTTTAATTCTGTTTTGAACTTTCTTTTTTTTTTTCCTCTTCTGCTTCTTATTCTCCTTTTTTTTCTTTCTCTTTTTCCCTTTCTTCTTCTTTTTCCAAATGCTTTCCGTTGTCGATGTTTTCTATTTCTTTTAACTTTATTGTGTTTTATCTTTTATATATTTTTGATACTTTTTTTGTTTAACTATCCCTATTCGCGCACAATGAAAACAAAACTGATGTGTTTTTTTTTTGCAAAACAATCCAAAAAACCCAGCCAAGATAATGCAAGGCTTTATATGCTGCTGCGCAGCAGATACGATTAGTAGGAGTGATGCAAAGTGCACCTGGGGTGTGGGGGAACAAAATATGCACGAACTGAAAAACCAACCAAACAAACGACTTCAACGGTATTGTAAGAAAAGGCTTGATAAACCCTTTGCCCAGCCTTTGCTAGGCAAACCCGCTAGGCAAACCACCTCCATCCCTTTCTCCCTTGGCTTGGCACCACCTTCCAGCTATTCTATCCTTTCTTTTTCCGCTTTTTTTTTGTTTCGTTCCCTTCTCTTTCCCGATTGGTTTTCCCAATTGATTTTTTTTTGAACTTCGTCTCCATATAGGCATATATTGAATTTAGCATGTTTAAGTTTGAATCATATTCCCCTTCCCTACCCCAATCCCCCTACCCCCTCCACCTCCCCCCCCCCCTCCCCCTATCACGTGGTTGATTGTGAAACGGTCCTAGAATTAAGCAAGTAGATAAACAAACCCTAGAGAGTTGCGCCTAACAGTAAGGAGAGCTAGGAGGAGTTTGGGCGCACCAAACTAATGCGCTGGCGAAAGCGCCCCTCAATCATTTGTCCCGTCCCATTTGTTTTGTAAACCGTGCCCGTGTGTACGCCTCCCTGCCAAAATGGTGGGGGGGGGGTGTCCCCGCCCGCGGTGCTCGGAGTTTGGCGTTCGGTTGGTAGGGATCGCTGGGAGCGATCGAACATGTCTTAGCTACAACTTTGCATTGGGCCATCACCACCAATCGTGCCCGGAATCCCCGGAACTCCAACAGGGATGGGGATGAACGCGGTGCGTGGAGAATTGTGATCGGCCGTGGTGGAAACAGTGAGGAACAGGAAGGGGCAGCATCGCGAGGGCAGCGCGCATACACATTTTTTGCGAACACGAGCCAGCAGCTCCAGGGTCGCCTGGGTCGCCTGGGCAGGGGCAAAAGTGTGCGGTGTGAAGAGGAGGAAAAGTACCTTGGTTTTTGCCTTGCCCCTTTGCCAGCTCCCACTCCCCCAGCTGGCTGGCCCGCGCTCGACCTTTTCCACGCGCTGGCTGGTGATGCAGCTGTTCCTTTCCTTCTTTGTCGCCCTCTTTCTTTGTCGTTTATTGGTAATTACATGGTAGCAGCTAGAAGAAGAAGAAGAAGAAGAAAAGTCCTGAAAATCAGCAAAAAAAACACACGAAACCATCACACCAATAATCACTCGGAATTGCCTATACCAAGTTTTTTGCGTCAATGCTATGTGAATCGTTTAACTGTATGTTTTATTTAAATATTGTATACTAGGGTAGCGTGCCTTCTTTTAAAAAAAAAGTATAAGCTAGACAGGTGGAGTGCGAGCGGCTAGCAGGAGGCAGTAGCACGCTATATTGCGAGAGATAGTTTAGGGTTAGCCACCGTCTACTAAACATAATCTACACTCACACACACACACACCTACACTCTTTCACACACTCACACATGTACTTACACACCAAACAAAAAAAATATTATGAATTCAGATTCCGCGCAGAGAGGTTTGTCAAGAATACGACACAGTTTTGCTAAATAAACAAAGCCCAGCATTAAACGCATACATTATTTAAAACAAAAATGTGCTCTAATAGAGGAAGCCGTCCTGTCTGCGTACTTATTCTGTACATTCGAAACACCAAATCAGGGCGGGAAATCCCGCAGTTCTCCCCTTGACGTTGTGTCAGCAAATGTGGCTTTTCGCCGCTCAAATCGTTCCCTCGCTTTGGTCCTTCGAGCCGGATTTAGCAAATGGTAAGCAAGTTCGCTACCAGACATGGAGTCGCAGAAGTCATACCACAGATCGGATGAGTGGTGCAGGTGGTTACAGCCGGATTAAACGAGATATGGTAAGTCGATCGAGTTGCCTGTAAGTGTTAGAGCAATACATACCTTATTTTGATTTATTCATTATTATATCTTAATACATCTAAAGCCTTCACCACTCGTAAGCTTGATTGAGCTTGATTGGACCGGAAAGAAAATGTCCAGTCCACACGAGTTTTGAATCCCCGACATTACAAAATCGAGCTAATAGAAGAAGGGCACAACAGGCACAACGGTCGTGGATAGGGACCTGTTGCCCCAGTGAGGCCATGTCTCTTTTTTTATGGAAAAAATCTGTATCTGAGTGGTGAATTTTAGTGAAATTTTAAACGAATTTCGAGGAGAAAAGGTCCTCGCAAAATATTGTTACTATTTTTTTTTTTTTTTTTTGTAGATGATGATGGCCTAACCCTTTTCTCTTCATAGGTTCCAGAGGAAAGAAATTAGCTTTAAATTGATTGTATTTATTACTGTAAATTAATCAAGTGAATGATATGAGACACAAGAACCTCACCAAGGAATCCAACACACCAAGTTCCATCATCTTCTATGACCTATGTACATAGACTACTTTCTCGAATCTATGAAGACTCTCAATGGTATTTTTATTATATTAATTCAAACTAAATTTCTAAAATAAACCTTTTCAGAGTTATCTAGTTCAACAAGGAAAAATAAAACAAAATTAAAATTGTAGAATGTTGGTTGGACGATTTTTTTCAGTATTCACTGTACCGGCCTCTTATGGAATTGGAATGTGTTTTGATTCACGATTCGTTTTATTGTATCCAATATATGTATTTATAACATTTCTCCACACCACAAGCAAGCTGTCTTTGTTAACTGTGGTGTTTATGTTTCCTATAACTACTAATTTTGTTTTTTAATTTAATCTTTTTTAAGATAATGCTATGAAATTGTTTGGAAATGGAATGTACGATTTGGTTCTTCAGGATTTATTATTTGAACAGGTTGAGAAACAACTGATATAATTTCATTAATTGTGTTTGTGCCGTTTATCATTTATTTATTTTTCAACGATCACAACTTTGTTCACATTATTTTGAGCTTCAAATTTTACTCCTAATATGAGTTTATCCGCTGGTTCTGTCATAGTTTGCACCACATTTCATAACCATTGATAGTATTTCTTGTTTTTCATGGTTTTTTTTCTTTGGTTTATGGTGTACCCAGGCACTACTTGTTATGAGAAGTTTGTTAGCATAATAATTTCTAACATTTGTGAAACGTTTACTCCTGAATAAAAAAAAAATCATGAAACGTAGCCACCATGTGATGAGACGTTTTGTGTAACATTTGTCTTTCTTTTCTTTTATTATTATTTATTTAATCTTCAACGAGCCGTATGGCCTAATTAAGACATATTTACCTTTTATTTGACATATTTTACTGGACTCAAATTGACCGTCCATAATTATTATTTGAATCTCAAAAATGCCATCGAAATGCGGTACCAGTGCAACTTGGAAACAGTATTGCAAAATTTGTACATTGCGAACATGTGCAACTAATGGAATTACCAAACGTATAAATTGCTATTTAGATATTTTGTTGTTACTCGTTAAAATGATCCGATTACAGAGCTACGCTACGAAATTCCAAGGATCCCCTTTACTATGAGGTTCACACCAAAAGAACTCCAAATAATCCAAAAGATAAAAGATGAGAGGTAAACCTAATTCAAATCAGGAACTGCTCGCGACATTAACATTAACATTCCTAACATCTAAACCAACCCTATGACGGTCCGGGAACCGATTACAAACCCACATTGATTTTGGACCTTATACTGAGCCTATACCGGTACTGGAATCGATCATAAACCCATTCCGACCATGAACTTGACACTGAATCCATACCGGCCCTGGAATCGATACTGACCCCATACCGGTCCTGGAACCGATTACAAACCCACATTGATTTCGGAACTTATACTGAACCTACACCGATACTGGAATCGATCATATACCCATTCCGACCCTGGAGTTGATACTGAATACTTACTGGTCCTGGAATCGCTACTGAACCCATACCGGCCCTGGAATCGATACTGAACCCACACCGGTACTGGAATCGATCATAAACTCATTCCGACCCTGGAGTTGACACTGAATCCTTACTGGTCCTGGAACCGATACTGAACCCATACCGGTCCTGGAACTGATTATGAACTCATAACGCTCCTGGATCCGATTGTAAACCCACATTGATTTCGGAACTTATACTGAACCCACACCGGTACTGGCACACTGAATCCATACTGGTCCTGGAACCAATACTGAACCCATACCGGTCCTATTGCTGTACCTTTACCAATCCTAAAACAGCTCTCAATTTGTTTCCGTTCCTAGAGCTGTACCTAGACCTGTTCCGGATTCGGAACGAAATGTGTACCTGTTCCCAGTCTAGCCCAGTCCCAGTCAACTGATATAGTTCCTGTACTAACCCAGTTATTGATTCTGCTCGTCAACGAGTAATATCAGCAGTACATGAGCATCCAATAACAAGTAAGTAAGTAATAACAGCAATTATCCACTTATACGCGATACTTAATGTACGCAAAGTCGCAGTACACAAATGTTTTCAACTTTATTCCTGTGTTTTAGTTTTAAAACAAATGTAATTTGTATGTTATGCTCTTTTTCATTTAACAAACACCTACAAACTATGGTTTACTATGTTTGCGTACAAAATAACCTGGTTTTGCAGTTGATATATTTTATTTTCCAATTTCTGTTTCGGTATTTTTCCCTCGACCCATGACTTGGTATTGTAAACGGGTTCTTCAAAAAAAAACGTAAAACTGAAAATACACTTTATGACCACTCATGGAACAACGACACCCCAGTGTGGGCATGAAGCCAAGCTCTGTTCCTGTGATATATGGGAATAAAAAAATTGGAGCATTAAATTGAAGCATAAAAAATATTCATGATACTTAAACTAATAATTAAATCAATCATCAGAAAAATAAAATGACGCAAATGAGAAATGAGAATCTTTTTTCAACCACCATCACAGCCCATAGTGCGCTTTAGCCGCGGCTGTCAAATTCACTGCACAACAAAACAAACAAACACCGGCAAATTATCACCACCAGTGCCCGGATTCGCCTTATCAACACACCCCACAGAACTGCTGTGTAATCGTAGGTACGGCGTAAAAGCAACAGCAAAAAAGCTAAAAACCCATCCCACCGTAAGTTAGCTGTCCGGCTTTGCCTTTGCGCCCCTTCACCAGCATCCCTATCGCCCCGTGTTGCTGTGGTGTGCGGCAAACCCGATGGGAGGTACCGCCGTTGAGATATACTAACTGCTCTGTGCCCGCTCTGCTTTTTCCTCCGCCGTGGCCGCGTATGGCGCTGCTCAGCTTTCTGCCCCACCGGCTGTCCCAGCGACTGACTGCCCTGTACTTTACCGGTAAGCACAACCGTGTTTGTTTTCCGTCAGTAGTGTGATTCCGTTTCCTGCTCCGGTTCCACAGTGTCCAGCTTCAGCCTTCAGCGCCGGCCCCGCACAACACAGACGACCGCGATGGCGAGCATGACGGTGACGAAGATACCCGCGCTGAAGGACAACTTCATGTACCTGGTGGTGTGCAATGCGACGCGCCAGGCCGCCGTCGTCGATCCGGTCGAGCCGGCCCGGGTGCTGGAGGTGGCCCGGGAGCAGGGCTGCAAGCTGAACCAGCTGCTCACGACGCACCACCACTGGGACCACGCCGGGGGCAACGAGGCGCTGTGCGAGCAGTACCGCCAGCACGCCGACTGGGGCCAGCTGACCGTGTACGGGGGCGACGACGAGCGCATCCCCGGCCTGACCAACCGGGTCGGGCAGGACGACACGTTCGCGATCGGGCAGCTGCGCGTCCGGTGTCTGGCCACGCCGTGCCACACCACGTCGCACGTCTGCTACTACGTCGAGGGCGGCGACCGGGGCGAGCGGGCCGTCTTCACCGGCGACACGCTGTTCCTGGCCGGCTGTGGCCGCTTCTTCGAGGGCACGCCCGACCAGATGTACGACGCGCTGATCGGCAAGCTGTCCGCCCTGCCGGACGATACGCGCGTGTACTGCGGGCACGAGTACGCGCTGCAGAACCTGCGCTTCGGCCACCAGGTCGAGCCGGACAATGCGGATACGCGCGCGCTGCTCGAGCGGGCCCAGGCCGCCGACCTGGAGGGCCGGCGGGCCCTCGTCCCCTCCACCATCGGGCAGGAGAAGCGCATCAACGTGTTTATGCGCGTGCACCAGCCGGCGGTGCAGGCGTACGTCGGCAAGGGCACGCCGCTCGAGACGATGCAGGCACTGCGGGCGGCCAAGGACAAGTTTTAGGCGCTGCAGTGTTTTTGTTTTTGTTTTTTTTTTGTTTCGGCTAACGGTTGAATAAAACCAATCCGGAACTCCAACAACGATTAGCGATTGCATTCGAGGTGTGTTTCACAACGAAGAACCGAAAAACCGAAGAACGACATGTAATGACGCTTGGTTTTATCGTCCGAAAAAAAAACACGTCTTCACTGCTGCTCCGGCCAGCACGAGCGCTCTCTCTCCTGCTCTCGGTTGCCTTTGTATTTATGTTTATGGTTATTTATGCCCACCAAGCTTCACACCCGGTCGCCGCCCGGCCCGTTCAGGGTTTAAGGTTTTATTGCGCGCTTCACTCGTTTTTCCCTCCCGTGCGCTGCACTTCGCTCGCCGCAGGGGTCATGCAACGGCTCGGAATGCGAAGGCGATCGCCCGGCCGGTTCGAAAAGTGTTAGCTGTTAACCGGTTCTGCAAAGCGCTTGCTCCAAACTACGTGGTTGAATTATTTTAAAGATGGAAATTGGAAATCACAATCATAATCCAATGGGCGATCGGGCGACAGGGTGTGAAGAAACGATTCGTAATAGCGGTTGGTTTTCAGTGCCTTTTTTCTTTAGGAATTCTAGGCGATGCAATCAGTAGGATTGCAACTTTTGGCGGATTTTGGAACCATCCTTTAACATCATCTCTCCGGCGAAGGCTTAAAACACGCAAACGCGTACCTAATTGTTTGGTGTACAGTCGTGTTCCTGCTCATGCTTACCATCTCCTCTAGCTGCAATTAAATTAGCTTAACTCTACTTCAAACGACCCGCTGATCTTGATGTCCAATCGTCTCATAAAACCCCATCGAATCAAAGATGGTTGCCGCAGTCGAATCAATGCGGGTTCGTCGTCTGCTTGATCTGCTTGCTGTAATATGTGATGTAATGGGGATTTTTGCGATTTGCTGCTCGTCATCGGGTCATGGGTCCTGCTGGCAGTAGAGAAAACAAATCTTCGGGTGATGGTGTCGGTCCGGGCTGTACAGGAACCAGGGAAAAAGGCTCAAATTACAATGATCGCTCAGAGCACCGAGGGGTGTGTCACCTAATTTCGAACGAAGCATTTCTGAAACAATAAAAAAAAGAAATGTCTTATGTCACAATGCCGTTGATTCTCCTCGAAAGGGATGCATTTATTTTATTTTTTGTTGTTGTTATCCTTTTTATGTCTATCTCACCCCTGCGCTTTTCTTGGTCGCCATATTTCACACTCTGCTCTCGATGGAGGGCTTCACTTCTAGCCGACGGAAACTAATGCCTCATCTCGTTGAGCATTCCATCGCTGGCATCAAGTGTAAAGCGTAAGCATAGTACACAGTGCTTGCACGACGCCCAGCAAAGGTGCCGTAACCAATAGCAACGGCGAGCAACCGTTGCGCTCGGGCCGTGCTCGCCGCGGGGCAATCACTTTGACACAAGCCTTCGTCGCAGCGAGCAGCACTTGAGCACCAGCACCGCCAGCCAGCCGTTTTGTACTCCGCCGTGCTACCCAGTGACCCAAGTGACCGTGCCCGCGCAGGACAGCAAACCGCCAGCACCGAGATGTCGCACCGGCCGACAGAGCAACAGCACCGAGCATCGCGCCAAAGCGCCCGGGCGTGCGAGTATCGGCGGTGCGTGCACCGCCGGGTACCGGTAGGCCCGCGCGAATCCTTCCAGACCACGGTGCACCACAAGCAGCTGCGCCTGCGGGCGGAACAGGACTGGCGGCGGCTGCACGCGCACGTCTGCCTGGTGCTGCGGCCGGGCAGCGCGCACCACGAATTCTTCCTGCACCAGCTGGAGACGCTGTGGCGGGAGCAGCTGGACGGGCGGCGGTACCTGCGCCCGAGCGACTACGCCTGGGTGCAGCACCACCTGAACGATCTGGTGAACAACATCGACTCGCTGGACCGGATGGGCCAGCTGCACCTTAGCGACCCGGACGTCGACATGGAGGTGGATCCGTCGCCGGAAGCGGAGCAGCCGGATCCGCACAACGACTCGGGGCTCGGCATGGCGGACTGGTACTGAAGTAACCCCAACATCCGGTACGGGGGCGGCGGCGCAAAGGGAGCAGGTGCCAGCGCGTGCGGGCGATGGGCGAGTGGTGCAAAGCGCTACACAAACTCGATGTAAATTTTTGGTGTGTACATATAATTATTAGACAACTTTTGGCAAAACACTGAACGCTTTTGGGTGTAGCGTGAATATAATAAAACAAAATAACTAAAAAATAAAACTCGTGCTGAGGTTGAGTTGTCTCTTTTGCTCGTTTACCCTTTTTTTTTGCAATTTTTGCTTCGCTCGGCCTGTGTCACGGTACGGCCCGCGTGACGTATGCCCTTTCCCGAGCGCCTACCCACACCGACACACACACACACACACCCGGAGAGGGGGAACACGCGGACACACACACGCGCGCGCTCGCGTTGAGAGCAAAAGAAAGATGGCCTCCCGTGTCCCGGAAGGGTCGCGCGTTTGCGTGAAATATTTGCATTTGTGTCAGCGCTTTTTTGTCTCCCTCTCGCGCGCGCGCGCGTTCTCTCGCCCGCCTTGGCCACTTTTAATGGAGCCACGCTCTATCCCTGTTTGCCGTGCGCTGGCACTGTTTCGCTCTTTCGCCTTCATCGTGAGCCACCAGGCGAAGCTGCTGCTCGGTCGCGGCGGGCCCCACAATCCGGATTTGTCACGAGTGCATGTGTGTGTGTGTGTGTGTGTTTGTGTGAGCAGGGCACTCATTGTTCCTCGTGCGCAATCGTTCAAGTCCGCTCGAGCCGGTCCGCTTATTTCCGTTTGAAGCGCTCATCGGTACAGTTCTACCATTGCTTCGGCCTGCTCCCGGCGTGACTGTTTGGCGTGTCAAAGGCAAAGCCTCAACCCGTTCGTGCTGCTGTTCCTGCATGGTGCTGGTGTTGGTGTGTTGCTGCGCGTGTCTGGCTGTCTGGTTCCTGCGGTGCGTGTTGCTGTGAAGGAGTCCGGCCCTTTATCGGCAACGAATTCGGTGACTGTTTGCTGTGTTCCTTACCCTTGCTTGTGTGTGTGTGTGTGTGTTTTGCCAACCCGTGAACCAAAACATCCGATCCGAAGGTGAGGCGAACCCCCCCCCCCCCCCATATGTGCGAGAGCCACCTGCAGTGCGAACGTAACGCGCGTGCCGTGCCGGAAGCGTCCTCCTCCCAGTCGCTGATCACCGCGTCCAGCGACAGCTTCGTGTCGCTCGCGTCCTCGACCACGCCGCTGCTGCTGCGGTACCGCCCGATCCGCGATGATCCGGCCCGAGAGGATCCGGCCCGCGCCGATGCTGTCCAAGGACGGGCTGGTGGTGGTCCTGCTGCTGGTGCTGCTGCTCATCTCCACGGTGGTGATGTGCGAGCTGCTGTGGCTGATGCGCCAGATGCTCGAGCTGCTGGGCGTGCTGGTCAGCCTGCTCGACCAGATGGAGCTGCTGGTGATGGTGGAGGGATATTTGAACCAGCTGCCGTCCCCGTCGCCGATGCCGGACGGCGCCCTGAATGTGACCCTCGGGCAAAGCCTCAGCGCGTAAGACCGGCCCGGCTGTTCGGGCGGATGGTTCGCCGTCTGTTTGGCGGGCGGAAGAAGCACCGGCCAGCGACGGCCAGCGACGGCGTGCGCAACGAGGGTGCGGGAGAGTGAGCGGCTACGGGGCGATGTGGCGACGAGATCATCGGGTGGAGCAATCGAAAACGTCACGTTTGGAAGAATACTGAAAATTTGTTTCTAAATTAAATTCTAAAACCAACAGCCATTTTGTAGTTCGTGTAGCGAAAGATATTGGCGAATTTCCTTCTGGTAAAGTTCTGTTTTTTTTTTTTGGACAATAAAAAATCATTTGGCAAAGAAGAAAAAAACCATTGTTTTTTTGTTAAACATTCTGTAGGTTTTGGGTTTTCTGCGTTGTTGTTTTTTTTTTGACATTTCCGTTGAAGGATTCCCTTTGATTGATGACATATCTGCTCCCTCTGCTCCCTTGACATACCTTCCCTCGGTTCCCTTTACTCATCTCTCTTCTCTCTATTTCTCTCTCTCTCTCTCTCTCTCTCTCTCTCTCTTTCCGAGAAAAAGGGAACGTTTGTTTGCGAATGCGGCTTCCGAATTTCGAAGGCATGCAGATATTTGATGCCCGTATGGGACAGCGGTGTCCAATCTGTTCACGACAGGCGGTCCCCGAGATACTCGGTACCTCTTACACGCGGATTTCTAAATTTGACAACTCTTTGAGCAAATTGTACTGATTTGACACATCCATTGTAAATTGCCTAATAATTTTCGTTTTGATTGAATATTAAGCACTATTACAAAAGCTTTGATGCGCGTGTGTGTGTGTGTGTGTGTGTGGTGTGTGTGTGTGTGTGTGTGTTCTTTGTCATTTGGTTACTTTCTGGGTTTGCAGACGAGCCAGAAAAAGTCACAAAAAAGTGCCCCATATGCTCCAAAACAAATCGTGCTCTCCGTGGTGGTGGTGTGTGTGTGTTTTTCCTGCTTTTTTGTTTCTTGCGGCATCTCTTTTGCAAACTTATCCGTCGCTATCCTCGAGCAACGACCGGCATTCGGTACGACAGTACGCAGGAGGGCTGGTTTTAGGTGAGTTTTATGTTTACTAATTGTTGGGGGGGGGGGGGGGGGGGGGGGGGGGGGGGTGGATGACGGGTGAAGCACTGGTTGAGCCTTGCTGTGGCATTTTTGTGACGTACATCTCGTACCTTTGCAACGTGTGTACCATCTGACAACGTTCAGTGTGTGCGTGTGTGTGTGTGTGTGTGTGTGTGTGTGTGTGTGTGTGTGTGTGTATCTGCAGACATTCTTCCAGCGCTATACAAAGCGGTGCCTGTGACATAATCGGCTGAAAAACAGAAAGTGTTTGACAGAACGATTGAATTCCATTCCGACGCCACTGTGGTCTTTGTCGTTATTCTCAGAATTTCCGCCTAATCCGCGAAGAGTGAACCGCCACGCACCACGTCAAAGGTAAACGAGCAGCGGGATAATGCAGAATTGTGCCACACACACACACACACACACGCACACAAACAAGTGAGATTTTTTACGCGTGAAGTGGGTGAGCCGTGGGAGGGGAAGAATGATAGATTAGTGTAGTGTACAGCGAGTTTTTGCAAAACGGCCCAAAACAGACCCCGGAACACATTTCCCCAAAAAAATCCCTTCGCCTAGTGGACGGCAGAGAATGTGGCGTAAGGGAGGGGGGGGGGGGGGGTTTGTAACCCGTGCACAAGCAGTATCCTTCCACCGTTGTGGCACGTTCACCTTGGAGCTGTCAAATCGGGTGTGTCAGTTTACAGAATTGCGTCAGAAGGTTAATGCTGTAGTTTACTATTTGCTCCAATTAGATTTTAATTGGAGTGCAAAAAAAAAGAAGACACATCGGGCCCGCTCGTCTTACGGCTTCCTTTACGCACCTTTAAGCCGTCAATCAGGCAGGTAGCGTGGAAGGTGAAAATGTAACGAATTTTGGGGAAATTCATCCCCCGATAGGCGCCATTACAACCAGCCACAAAAGCCGTCCTCACCGGAACCCTCGATTGTTTCTTTTTTTTTTTTTTTGTTTGTTGCGCTTCACAGATGTCGATGAAGCCTCGTCTGCCCCGGTTCGGGCGCAACAAGCACCGGTGCTTCCGGGTGCGGGCCCGCATCTGCCCGCCCGGCCGCATGGTGCACGGCTACATGACCAACAACCAGCAGTACGAGTACAACAACCGGCTGCTCTGCGCCCTGTTCGTCACCGTGCTGGCGGCCGCGATCCTCGGTCCCGTCCTCTGGCTCCTCGTCCGTGCGCTGTGCGCGGCGTGGTGATGCGGCGGCGACCGACAGACAGCAACAACCAGCGGAGACCTCCAGCGTTCTGCGAAAACGTCCCGATGTGTCTGTAGGCCCGTGTGGGGCACTAGTGCGGCGCTTCCTTCTGCTAGAGGGTGCAACATTTCACCAAAATAAAGCTGGATTAGTACAGTTGCAGCAGTAAGCAGTGGAGCCGTTTTTATCACCATTTGTCGGGGAACGTTACTGTGCTCAACTTACGCCCATCAAATATCTAGCTGCTGCTGGATGGTAAGTATCGGCTATTTGGGTTAGAATGTCTTTCACTGTTGATGCACCAGCAGACTCTGTCGTCAAGGGTACGGTAAGAAACTAATCAACATACTTTAATCCCATGAGTCAAACACCCGCGTGTTTATTGCATGTCAGCATGTCATTTTTCATCTTTTGCACGGTGATGGTGGTCGTCCAAGGGTGACAAACAGCATCAATCGGTTGGTAGGCACAGTCCCCTTTTCCGCTGCAATAAAACTTATTGGAGGGGTCTATTATGTTATCAGCTCGGCCGTACGTGACTAATGTCATACGATTTCTCCATTTTATGACTTGACCCTTTTGACCCACTCAAAACCAATGTCTCGACGGGCGTTTGCAAAATATGCGTACATCATCTTCTTTTTTTTTTCTCCTGCCACTTTCGTTACACCTCTGCAGGGTCGAAGCTTTCCCACGCGCGTCTTGAAAACCAATCTGTCCCTAATTTCCAATCCCCCTCTGCTCGAGCGCAACTGCGCAAGTCACCGCACCGTACGGCACAAGCTCCTCCCTTTCTAACGGCAGCGTCGTTAGAAGTAGGGCACTGGCCGCACGACGGCCACGATTACAGGCTGCAAACACGCCACGACCAATCGGGGGGCAGAGTGTTGTGTTTTTAATTCAGCCAAGCGGTACGTGCGCGAGAAGAGCGCCGATACGCTTCGCTAGCAAGCAACCTGCCTGAACGTCTGCCATTACTAACCGGGGGAAGATGCCATGTACGGTACGGCATGTTGGTGTCCATTGATTTTTTTTTTTTTTTTGCTGCGGGTTTAAGATACACTGCAAAAGGGGAAAAGATGTCCCCTTATTTATTTATTCAACAATGTTATTAGCAATGGTTCGCATTGTCGGTTTAATAATGGTTCGTTTCTTAATATCGATATGATTCAAATTACGGAAAGCCTGAAACGCCGGACATTTTTCATTTTTTAATGGAATTTCTTCATATCCACCTCGTAGCCCTACTAGAATCGAATGGGAAATGTGTCTGACTCCTAGCCAGAGGCTTTCTGAGCAGTTTTGCTTCAACCAAACCACAGGGGAATTCCTTCGATACTTTCCATTAATCCGATCTCAGTGCATTGGCACAAAATTCGACACCTCTATCAGACGAACTCTAACCCTGATGGCCAATAGAGTGAAGCAACTTCGTTTAAATCCGTGCGTGCGGCAGTTTGTAGACATCCCATAATCCTATTACGATATCTACAACATCGTA
The DNA here is from genome assembly GCF_017562075.2 of Anopheles merus. Lineage (NCBI taxonomy): Eukaryota > Metazoa > Arthropoda > Insecta > Diptera > Culicidae > Anopheles > Anopheles merus. Next base: position 7,205,930 of record NC_054081.1, on the reverse strand, counting down.
GCACTGCTAAACAACAATCAGAGCATCGCAGGAAAGCCCGCTTCTTAATCCCAGAGCGACAAGAAGCTCCAAAGGATGCTGAAAATAGAAATCGAGGGACATCAAGGTCGATGCAACCAGCACATGAACATGAACACACATATCAAGGAGCAGTAACCAGTGGACGCGATGGCCTTCGCAGCGGCAATCACTGGTGCCCAAACTCAATGGTTCGACCATTTTTTTGGTGAATGTAGGAGGAATTTCAATTAGACACCCTAGTCCACGAACATGGTCCAACATGCCCAGACTGTGTTGCATCTGATTTTTCTAGACAAATATGATGCCAAAGCTCCAACTCCAACAATTTTGTTGCGAAAACGTAGGAAGAGTTGAACAAAATCAAAGGTAAACCTTAAAACATGCCTACATGCGTGTCAGACACCTCACAAGGTCGTAGGTCTATTTTAGCAAGTAAGCTAAGAAGTTATCTCGCTTAGTTTTTTCTTTCATTTTTGAATGCCAACGTTATTTGATTATGTCTGAAATTCGAAGCAATAATAATAATTATTATCTTTATTTATTAATAAAGCCATCTAGCCTAGACCTACAGAACAATTCTCAATTTTTACATACACTGGCTAACATTGAACCTAACTGAAATTGACATCAAAGAAAATTTAGTGGTAACGAGTTACAAACAGGAAGTTATGGCGAACGTTGAAATTATAAATAAATAGAAAAATAAAGAACTCAAAGCTTCTGATCATCAATATGTGCCTCTAAGAATAATTTTAAGATTATTTACACTATCGTTAAAATCGACAGTATGGTTTAAAGAGCAATATGCATTTATCATTAGAAGTAAAGGGTCTTTGGAGTCTGAACTTGAAAAACAAAATCCAGCAAAGGGTTAAATTGTTCAAAACGATACTAAAAAATACAATCGCAATCAAAAGCACAAGCTCCAAACCCAATCTGCGAGGCATAGTTCAGTACCAGGCAAGATGGGCTATTAGCCGCTAACCAGCGCTCTAACTGCTGCCCTCTAACACCAGCAAGTAAAACAATAATATGACACACGCATCTGTTTTGCGCGCAAAGGTTTGCGTCAGCGTCGCTATAGAGCACAGCCACCAAGTCGCCGATCACACAAACACACACGCTGCCCGGGTTGTGGAACATTACGGCGAAGCGGTTCTCGCTCGCTTGCGGGGATTTACTTCCAGCCGAGCCCTTGACCAGTGCGGTACTGTTTTTTTGCGTTATTATTATTTTTTTATTCGCTTGTGTGTGCTGCCTGTGCGTTTGTGTGTGTGTGTGTGCCACTCGAAATAAGCAGCCAAACAAAGGACAGCAAGCCCCGACGCCTGATGCGAGACCTGGACGACCATGACGCCGTACCGCCCAACGATGTCGACGTGTTGGCGCAAGAGTGCGTCATCCGTTTTCCGGCGCGGCCGGTGGGCTGCCACCGGGCTCTACTGTCTAAGTCAGGGCGCCCGATACCGCTCCAGCCGTTGGCATGGTACCTGCCAATGCAAACGATCCCGGAGGATAGGCCGTGGCCGCCCGAGCGCCCCACCACCAGCCCCCCAACGTACGTACCAGCAGCCGAGCGCGGAGCCGCAGGACGCCCGGAGTGCCAGCCGCCGCAGCCCGGTGCCCGCAATCCTGGGCATGATTCGGGCGAGCGTAGTGTGCCTGCTCGCCGGGTCCGGGATCGTCTGTTCGTACGCACTCTACGGAGCCGCCGGGGTAGCAGTGTTCGCCACGAGCGCGATGGTCGTGGTGACGGGCGCGGTCGTCGCTACTGCGATCGGCTTGATCATTATCATCCTCCGCGGCTAGTGGGCTCGATCGTGGACGAGTGGCGCCACCGGCCGGACGGTCGGCTGGTGGGCCGGATGAGCCGGGCCATCCGGGGGTTCTACTGGCAGCTGCGCGACCACATGATCGCCACCGTGCGGCGAATGCGCCCGCAAAATGACACCCAACCGCTGCTGCGGTGCATGGCGAAATGAGGGGCGCGGTGGGGGGGGATGACGGAACATTGGACGCCCAATAAACTTCGCCCCTGTGCCCCGCGGGGCACAGGGGCGCACATTTAGAGTTTTGAGCTGTTTCTTTTCCTACTGCTTTTCTCACTTCCAACAACGTCTCATATCACACACCACTCGGCAGGTTCTGCGCAGCGAAGATGGTGACATTGTTTACACAAGGCGATCCTCCTCTCCATCCTCCTCCAAGAGGAAATTCGGCTCTCGATCACGTATGGGAAACGGGACACCATTTCCTGGGCAAACAGGGTCCAAACACTCATCCACTGTGAAGCGCAACGAATACTCGCTGGCGTCGTCTGGTCCGTCCTTTGTCTGCTGCTACACGCACTATCTAGCGCGCAATTATGTTGTTGGGGGGGGGGGGGGGGGGGGGGGTGAGACGAGCTCGCCAAGACTGAAACATTACTGGCGCCACCAACAGTTTGTGACGCTGGCAGAAGCACTGAAACACGAGCAAAACAGGAAAGATGTAGTAGTCAAGATATGAAAGAGTCAATCAACCCTACCGGAAGGCGTTCATTCCCTAACCCAAGCTCAACGTTCTTCCAAGTAGCGAACTGTACAAACCATCCACATCACAGAAAGAAGTGCGCTGATGTCACCCGCTGACAATTTGACTGCGAACGGCTCAGCGAGCAAAACTGTGGCCGCGAGTGGGCTTCGCTGTTTATTGTGCAGGCTGCACTACGCAATAAACATTAACTGCCGATTTACTCCATCACGGCCATGCGTGTGTTAATTTGCATTATTAAGTATGATAGTCTAGCAAGCGCGCCATATAGGTACCGTGTACGAAACTTCGTTTAAAAGTAAAGCTATTGAAATACGTTAGTAACTGACCTCAGAACCGATAGGATTTGAGGGTACGCACAAATATCACATAAATCAGTACAGTAAAGCCTCCTTTGTGTTGTATGAAGCATGATGAACCAATGCTGAGATTGCCGTACGATCATCTCTCAAGACGAAGAGAAAGACCTTCTGCTACTTCAACACTTGCGTTCAGTTTCCAACACCTCCTCCAGCATTGTGTCTTTGGCGCTAAATGATCTGTTCTGCACCAAGAGTGCAAACAACACATTGGGGGGTTAGTTGAGTTTGTGAGTGTGACTCACCTTAGGCAAGACGGCTACTTATATAAAATGTAGGGATTTCTTGAAATTTTACCAATTTTAACAGATGTCGTTGCATTGAAATGTGCTGCCCAGATGATCGCTGCTCAACGTAAACGGCTAGTTGAACATGCATTACCTTAATTACAGCAATAAAAGTGACTAGGCTGGAGAATGCCATGCGCTGTATCGACTCTCATGTCGAACCAACCAAATTGCCGAGTGGGGCGTTCAGGTTATTACGGAGTTAAGCACTGTTCCTATACATCATTACGAAAGCAAGTATTCGCCTATTATATCACAGTTTTCATGAATCACTGACCAAGTTCACGAGCCTCCGTTTACCGTGCGAGCGGAGATGTTGTCACGAATAGAGATTTATGGTTTAGGGTCGCTTGTTAAGGGGACAACATCCGCCACTGCTTAGAGTATGAAATGATGGATGGAAATCGAACGATAGCTTCAAAATCATTGCATACAGTGCTGATTTGACCTCCGAACTCCATGCTTGTGATGGGTTACGTTGGAAAAAATCCCGAGTCAACTCCGATCCGACTCCAATAATGTCGGATTCGACTCCGGCAGGTACGTCCATCTAGCATTATCCGGAGTCGTCTGGAGTCGTCCGGAGTTGGAGCTGTCTGGAGTCGTCTGGAGTTGTCTGAAGTCGTCTGGAGTCGTCTGGAGTCGAATGGAGTCGTCCGGAATCGGTTGGAGACTCCGACCAACTCCCGACGACTCCAACCCAAACGTCTCTGGATGACTCCTGACTACTCAGCACGGCTCGGAACGACTTCGGACTCCGACTTCGGACGACGCCGGGCGATTCCGAACGACTCCGGGCGACTCCGAACGACTCCGGACGACTCGAAACGACTCCGAACTACTCAGCTCGGCTCCAGACGAGCCTAGATGACTCCGAACGACTTCAGACGACTCCGGACGATTCCGGACGATTCCGAACGACTTGGACTCCGGATGGAGCTAGTGGTTCGGATTTTTCCGTAATCGGATCGGAGTCGTGGGTGCGCTCCAAAGAGCGTCCTCAAAACATTAAAAAAAATTCAGATTTTTGAGTTTGAATTTGAGATAAATTCGTGGACATAGAAAACCTAGATGATTTAGAGATGTATATTTATTACAAAAGGATAGTCAAATAGAAGATAAAAGTTAAAATGGTCGTCTGTTGTGTTCGTATATTATTCACACACGGACACACACTTTACCCAGAGCCACCAGACTCTGTCTAGATACTCTTTTGATTATTCAAATGGTCAAATGGTAGGTGGTTCACTTATTCATTAAAACCTAACTGCCCCAAATTTCGCTACATCGTCTAAGATACTGTTATGCAGGTAGGTATAGATAAGTAAGCTTCGTCTAATTTGGGCCGATTTTCAACAATATTTGAACATCGGAAAATCTTCCAGAAAAATAAATCCTATCCCACCAGACTATTTCTACTAAAATTCCACACACAACGATACAATTAACTTAACCAGTGGAGTGGTAATTGGTTTCATGCAACAAGCTTTTTTGTAAAGCATAGAGTGCAAATTAGTGTGGCATTTAAGCAGATGAATCTTAATTTTAATCTCGGAAAGCTCTACTCTAATTGCACTGTCAATAACATAAAAACTACCAGGCGAGCCTATCATCTTGAAACACTTACATTTCTAGTGTAATCGTGATTGTATTTTATTATTAGCGATAATATTGTTAAAACTAGGTGAGGCAATCATTTTGAAACGCAGTGTACAGTGATAGTTGCATTCAACTAAGGGGAATGTAATTTTGGTGCAAAACAATCAAGTTGGAGCGATGTACATTAGCGACAAGTAAAACACATCCTAATCGGAATCACGTTGTTGTTGTTGACAAGTTGATTTGGCTCCAATGGGAATTTTTTCGCGTATAGTGGGAATTTTTATTCAATCTGTGACAGAACTACGCCTATATGTGCTCATCAACATCATCATGATGAGAATGAATTGAATCTGGGTTCAAGCAAGGTCCTAGTTGACAAAGCAATGTTGAACGCTTAAAATAACACCCCGGAAGGATATGTTTGAATGATTTTTTTTTTCTTTATTTTTATAGAGACTTTGAGCCGATTGAACTGAATAACATGTGACCTTGACGGTTTGCTCTAAATTGCACAAGCCGATGCCTACGATTAGCAGTTAAATTACACCACACAGGAAAAAGGAAAGAGAAACGATTGGATCAATTTGTAAAAACATATACATTTTTGTAGTGTAATTGAACAGCAACGAAGTGGAAAAAATACAAGCTTGCTTCATGTTGAATCACCCATCACCAGGTAAACCCTTGACACAGCCTTCACAGCCACCGTCACCCCCGTGCCTTGTCCCGTTATCCCGTGAGATGACCGTGAAGCTGGTCATTATAATTCCTCCTACACACCACACCTCCCCTAATCAGCCCCTTCGACCGGGCAGATCGATAGGAAACGTACCTTTTGTTCGATAAATACGCAATTGTCAGGTAATAGTAGTAGTGTACCAGCCATAGGTACGAACTAGACCTCCATCCCCCATTGCGATGCACCTGTGTACGGGCTCAAGCCAATCAGAACCGTTTCTGATATCATTCTAATCCCGAGCCGAGCCCGAACAATGCACAGGTAGATTGATGATAAGATCATCTAGGTGCAGAGGAGCGTGGGTGTGTGTGTGTGAGTGCTCGCGAGTGAGCACGCGCGTCAAATTAATCACAAGCAAGGGGAACGCTTCCCATGGACACGCAAATGCCATCGCCAACATCTACCACCATGGTAAAATGGACGTACTTACATCGTACATCGTACTTACACTCGCATGCACTCGTATAGCTCTTACTGTTATAGCTCGCCCTTTTTTTTTGGCAAATCAAATGGCAAACAAAAATGGCCCATTTTCATTTCAATGAATAAAATCAAACTAATCAAGTCAAACACACTTTTCATGTTTGAAATTACAGCGGAACCCCTCGTTACGAGTACCTCTTATAATGAGTAAATGTGAAAGCTCAGCGAATACCTCTTTTAACGAGTTCTGGATACATTTTTTGGGAGTCTGCAAGGCAATTAAGATCCCAATCGATTAACACTGAGCAGAAGCGGATTTATCCATCTCGGGGTCCTAAGCCGAGAGATCGAAATGGGGCTCCTAGTTTCCTCAAAAGTCACCAAAATTTATCAAAATATAAAAAAAATAATAAAAAAAATGTTCCCATTTTTTATGAATATATTTTTACGAATGCCAAATACATAAACCTGAATTTGTTAAGCTAAGCTAAGAGTATTTTATATGGAAATGAAGCAAACAATGAAAAGATATACTGTCGTCATTAAAACTCCAGACTTATCCAAATTCAGAATTTGATCCATTTGGTTTACCTTGATGCAGTTGCCCGGACCTTGGTCTTGGACAGTTGGTCTCGTCCACTTAAAAGGCATGTTTAGAGATCCTGAAAAAAAAAACAGATTTTACTCTTTTGTACTTTCGTACTTGTAAAGTAGATTTTGCTGCATGCAGAAGAAGATACATGCTAAATCATGTATACAAGAGGTAAAAGCCACAACACAGATTTATAGTGATTTCCTGTTTCACAGATACATTAAAATTGCCCGAAATCCAAGTGTCCGACAATGATTATCTTGTACTCGCGTATTTGTAGACTTGTCGTCCTTGCAATCGAGATCATCACGGAAGTTCTTTAAAAAATTAAATTAAACGTCCCAGGAGCTTTTTCATGCTTTCTTGCCATGAGTGATTTTATTGCTAATATGAAAAAGTGAAAGTTCTTCTAAGCCTTCTAAAATTATTTCTAAAGTTCGTAATAACTTTTGTTGACTATAAACGTTATCAACACATTCTACACACTTACTCGTAAGAAGGTACTACTTTCAGAAAGATTTAGTTTTCCGTTCATTTGTACATTATTAATAATAAAAAAAAATCAATCGCTTATAAAAGTGAACTAGCATGTGGAAATTTAGTGAGTAATTCTTTAAATGTTGATTATTAGATGAGCAAGTGTGTTGCAGATTTCATGCAACGGAATTTATGAAAATGTTTGAGCACTTTATACTTGTTTATATTATGTATTCGTAAACATTATTACAACAACAAATTGTCATTTGACAAACAGCGGAACAACTAACTTTACCTAGACACTAAAGGAAACAAGTTCCTGTAAAACCCGATCTTTTCGAGAAATATTAAAGAATATAATTAATCAATCGATTATGATTTCAAAACAAAGTTCAAAGATATTTTCCATTTTCACCAGATGCGTTTTATGCCCACTGGCGGTCCTGGAATCGCATTGTTGTACTTTGCATACAAAAAATATATTGCAAAGAGTTTCTCGCATAATAAGTTTTTCCTATAACGAGTGAGTCACTGGAACGCATTAGGAGCGAACGTTAGAAGCGGTCTCACCATGCCTCACCAGGTAAAGGGCAGGATGTTGAATAATGAGTGAAACAGGTCAAACAGATCAAGGCCAAGCACGTGCTTTATATGGCCGATGGCCGATGACCAAACAAGCTTCCTTCTACAATAGCCGTTCACCGGAAAATGGCACGTGGAGGGGTGCGGTAATGCGCAGGTAACACTGCGACTTGCGCTAAACTTGCGCTGATGATGCCATGGTTGAAGTATTTGTCATTGTGTACGTGTGTTTTTTTTTTGTCTCTTTTTGATGAAGGCTTTAGTAAGGCATTGAGAGCTCATGGCTAGAAGGGTGGACCAACACGGGGAACGCTTCAAACCCTGTCGTGCCGCCCCTTCTCTTGCCTCATCGGCACGTGCACGCTGCTAGAAAAATAAAAAGGTAAAATACTTCGACGAAACGAGTTTTTTTTTCCTATGCCACGTAACTGCGCACCGAAGGGCATCCTGGTTGGGTACGTCACCGCTGTCCATCACTTAGTTTGAATTGTATTAAATTGTCAAAACATGCTGATTTTCTATTACGATTTGTCTCTCATTTGACGTCTCTAACTGAACGAAGGACATGTGCATTACCAGACTCAGCTATTAGTTCAATTTGGCAACATTGGGCCTGATCGGGAACGGCAGCCGATTGTCGGTAGTCGATCGGTTAGCTAAATTCAAATGGTATCCAATTGCATTTTCTCAATCAGAAACTTTGCTAACCGATCGGTGTTTGCCGCCATAGCAACGTGGTTAAAAAGTCTAGCAGTGGGATGTGCTGTTGAAAACTTCATATAAAAAAAACTCCATTTCAGTCGGATAGCCATATCTACTGCTCCATCCCAGTTGCTATAACAGTGGAAAACTAAATAATACTAAAAACCATGTTTAACAGCTCGCAAAAAGGATGTTTTATCGCTGTTTGAGTTATGTAAGATGTTTTATCTACCGTTTAAGCTAAAATATTCTTGTTTAGAAAATATAAATTTTTCTGCTTTTTTATAAAGAATCAAAATACATAATTTTAGGTTTGTAATAGGTTTCTAGTCTTTCTAGTCTAGTCTAGACCGTTATCAAGAAATTTCCAAGGCTACAATTTTCACAGGCTTTCATGACATAGCAAGAAAGCGGGTGACGGCTTGTTAGAATCGTTTCCGACACGTGGATGCAACGAGATTGAGAAGACGCGAAAGATCACCAGGTGCAAGAAAGTATAAGCAACTCCTAAAGAATTACTCGCCAGGCTTCAGTGGACAGGCCATGCTATACTGCATGGAAAAGGACGACCCAGTCCGTAAAGTGTTCTTAGGGATAGTGGAGGATTTAGGGTGTTGACTCTAAGGCCCAAAGCGGTAAACGGAGTGAAACTACTGTGAACCTTACCGTTAAATCCGCCACCGCGGAGGGGGCGTAGTAGGTTTCAATTTAATTGGCCAGATGACTTGGAGGCGTCAGCCATTAAGGTCAGGATAATGAACTGACGAGGACGAGAGGCCGTGAGCGGTTGCGGATACTCCTTATTGCACGGAGTAATTGTACCCCGTTGTTTCAATATATTTTTGCACGAGAGCGTATCCAACGGACGTTCACGTATCCAACGTTCGCGGTGGCTGGAGTTGATGGGCGCACATGGTACATGTCAGCGAAGGCGGCAAGTGCAGAAAGGATTCAAACCTCGTCTTCCAGCGCATATGATGTTGTCTAAACTTGTTTTCCCGGATTGTTTGAACAGGCCTACAGTCGGTACTGTCTAAGGCCACATCTGGTCTGGATTCTTCACTAGATGGTCCGTAAATAAGCCAAATTTACTATTTAATTCATTCCACATAAACAACACCTTTAAATGTAAACATAAGTGTAACTGACAGATAGGAAAAACCAATGGCTAGTCGAATCGGAAAGAGTTATCGACCAGTGGAGAAAATTACCCACCGGGGGAAAATAAATTCCCCCGGTGGATTCGAGCATATAAACCGATCGGATAAATTTGATCGACTTTCGTTGGCGATTAGGCCCATTGTCTCGGGCTTTTTTTCTTTCTTTTTTTTTAACGAAATTAGAGCTATCGCACAATTTTCGTTCGTTTCAAAACGTGTTGCTGGGACTCAGATTATTGGCCCTTATGTGGCACGGACCGAATGTCATTGAACCGAGCCAGATGCGCAACAGTACGATGGAACCGCCGAGTGGACTACCCGAAGGAAAGACACAACGAGCGTTATTGTTGCTTCAGAAAAAGAAGGCCAAAACCTCTCCACTCCTCACTGCAGTGCGTAGTCGCCGGGAAGTATTTTTCACGTTTCGTTTTCCATTTTTTTGCTGTTGGTCCTTCAAAAAAAAAAAGGTTTTGCTTGCAAAACCCTCCAGCCGACGGTAACGTACCAGAGCGCACACGAAGCTGCAAAAAGTCATAAAAAAGGGTACGCAGTCGGGTCTTGTCGTTTTTTTTTTGTTGTTGTCCTCGCTGCGGTTTTGTGCTGTAAATATGTATATGACTCAAAGCCGAGTTTGTCTTCCCACCTTTGCAACCGCCCGGCTCGCCGGACCCCCCCTCCACATTATTCCCATGGTTCAAGCTAATGTCTCGAGGAGGCACAAAGGAAGCTTCTCAGCGGTCGACGCAATGCAGGGTTGGCTGGGGTGAACGCGCAAGCGCAAACATACACTATGGCCCCCTCCAACTCGTGTCCAAACATGTCTTCCCAGCACCAAAGAACGCCCTCCCCGGCCAAGTCCTGCCAACTGCTATACACAGCTGTCTATAGTGCCGCGTGTACGCCACACAAAAATTGCGCCAGTATTGGAAGCATAGCTCACGCACGCGCGCGCGCACACACACACACACAGCCATACGGTTCTGAGGAGCATCGCTCTGTGTGTGTGTGAGTGGGCGAGCGTGTAAGTGTCGTTTTTGCATAGATTTCCAACGACACGATCGCGTTGCATTACTCGTATTCAGCCGCTCGTCCAGTGTGCATCATTTGTTCAGCGATCTCGTCCCGTTCTCAGTGTTGGAGTGGAGTCCGCACAGTAGTTAGTCTCTCGCTGCGTTTGGTGCCTGCCTTTTCCATTCGGTCAGCCCCATCCATTCGCCTCGAGCGAGTGTTTTTCTTTCGTTTCGCGGTGGAAAATCCCATTTCCAAGCTAGTTTCGCTGTGTCTTGCTACCCGTTTCCAATTAATTTGGGGTCAATTTTTTTTTTTTGCGTGTATAAGTGTGTTTTTTGGTGTCTACTACAACTTCCGAACGGCAAAATTTTGTTTCTGTTGCGGCCCACTACGAGCCAACGATCAACATAATCTGCAATCATAATCATGAATGAGCAGGTAAGTACTGTGTGTGTTTGGATGTTCTTTTTTTTAATATACATTTACCGGATAATGAGTGAATCTGTCGTTAGAATTCGGTTGCGCGCGGTGTTTCGGTTTCAGCCCCCATTTCGAAGGCAAGATTAGTGGGGCTCGGCGCCGATTTTTACGATCTTACGAGTGTAATCGGTTTTGCTCTATTAGAATTTTGTGTTTTTCTTTGCTCTATTGGAATTTCGTAGGGAGTTTTTTTTTCGCTCTATTAGAATTTCAAGGGGGTTTTTATTACTTAAACCGAGCAGGCAAACATTTTTAGGGCGATTCTAGAAACACCACTCGGGATGTCCTTCTTTGGTTTGCAGTTTTATGTGAATGCGAAATATGTGTGTGTGTGTTTTTTTTTTCTGTGCATTAGAAGTGATTAAAATTAAAGCAACAGGCTGTGTAGTGGTAAATGTATGCAAGAGTGGTGCAATTTGTAGTAGGACAGATATTTATTTGACGAATTTGCCGTATCCAGAAGGATTTTAGTTAATAACTCAACCCACAGCTTTGTGTTCTTGCATAAAGTGTATTTTTTTTTAGTGCACAGTAGAAAATGATCAACGCGATACATCAATGCCGCCAACTGTTTTCTTCGTTGTTGTCACATATTTCGTTTGTGGAAGAACGAACAAAACTGTTGCTGTCATTGAGCAGGCCTACGTCAGCGTTCGCGTTCAGTGTTGAGTGGAAAAAATGCGAAACGAATTTCGAGAATTTCCCGCCGAGCTAACGATCACGCTGTTAATTGCTTACAACACTACCCCAAATGCTGGAAAAGTGCGTAACCGCGCGGGCAAACCGGAAGGCATGATTAATTTGGCTCGAATTAATAAAGGCACGCGCACGCAGGGACTGGGCCGGTTTTACGATCTTCCATTTTACGGCTCTGTTCGCGCTATCCCAAGGACCGCTTGCAGCGTTGCGTCCAGTTTCACTCCGCCTTTTCCTTTTTTTGTTTTGTTTTAAATTGCATACTGTGCGATAAGCATAAGTGGGAGCAATTTGTGGTTTTCGTTTGTGATTTTTGGAATGGAACTGGAATCACTATTCGATTTGTTCATGAAATCACACAAATCGAGCCTACAGGCATCTGGTGGAGTAGTGCTTTTTCATTATCAGGAAGAAAATCATCCAAAATTTAACCAACATCATCATCAGGTTTATTTTAGACAGGCAAGAGATTGCGAAAGAATAAATACTTATGTTTTCGTTCTTTTTCCGACAAATGGAACAGTTAAAAAGTATTGCTTCATTCACCTCAACAAACCTCACATACTTTGTTAGTTGCACAGGAAAGCGACCACGTCTCATGCGACCCTTTAATCGCAACGATGAAGCAGCCAGGGTTTTCGCAATCAACTCCGCAATGCTACCTGCCAGACCGGTCACATCCACAGCCCAAAATCATCCTCTGGATATTAATGATTTCACCAATCTAGGCAGTGTTCTCGTTTGATTTATAGAAGAAAACACGACCCCGATTGCTGTAGTTATTGATCATCGTAAGACTGTGCACATCATTCGGTTCGCATTCACTCCCGTTCGCTAGTACGCTGTTGAAAATTCGAAGGTTGACTTTTAGTTTCTCCCAATTATTTATTTATTTTTTAATTAATTAATTTATTTATTTTCCTACACATATGCCTTGCACTTTTGTGGCTGATACAAAACGATTACTTCAACCCGAACTTATTCCCCTAACGTCTGCCTCGATGCTCTCTCATTTTGACGCTTCTCACGAAGTTGCTTTCATATTGTCCGCACGGCTAGTGGGCTTGGTGTGATGAGCTCACCGCGAGTACCACAGTGAGTCACAGCAGGCGCCGTAAATCCGATCAGAAGTGAGAAGTAGAAATTGTGCTAGCTATGGGTTCGCGTCGGGCGTATCTCGCTCGGCCTCACCACAAATGATGAAAATCTCTCTGCCCAAGTGGCGCTTGCTCTACCTCAGTATTTACAAGCTGTGCTATCTGGTGCTGGTTTAATGGAATGGTTTAATTGTTGTGTTTTTCCCTCCCCCCTCTTCGTTCTCGTTCCAGCACGATCCTATCGGACTGTTGTCCATGATCTTTGGCACGGAGAGACTCGAAGGTAAGTGTCGCAATGTGTGAAATTTCCTTTTTTTTTTTTATTTAAAACCAACCGTTTTCGATTTCGCCCTAGACGGTCGTGAGCCTTCTCCGACCCATAATACCTCGCTGGTTTGCATTGTTTGAATCGCTTGAATCGTAGCCGTACTTACTAGGGCACTGGTCATTTGCTTGTTGCCGCTCAAGCTGTATTTTTGACATTTTAGCTCAGACTCTTTACACGATTCGTAACGAGCTTGATCCGTCGGATTCTTAAAAATAATATGTGTTCATAATTTTCCCGTTTATGAACCCAAACGTGTGAGTTAGTGAAGAATAAACCGTGTTGAAAACCATTAAGGTTGCGTGTGTGCAAGTATGTGACCTTCTGCTATTATGTTGTGGTATTTTTACTTCTCGCAAGGCCTAGCAAAAAAAGCATTTTAAAATCGTTATGTTTTCAAACACATTCAAACGTATCAAATTAAATATTTTTTAACTTTTTGGAAAAAAAATGTTTGATTCTGCAAAAAAAAATCGACCCTGCGACGAAAAGGCGTTTATTTTCATTTACATAGTTTTTGGATAGTTTGGTTTAGTTTTGATTGTTGAAGCTACTTCAGCCGCCAAGTGTCAAATTGCATACAAAAAATCGCTGGCTTGAATCGTAAAACTGCTCAACTCAAGTATAACAGATGGCACTGTGCAACCCGACATGCCGCGACAACTTCACGCCGCGAAGCGAAGAACAGGTTGCCAAAATCTACATGCCGGAAACATGTTACGCCTAAATGTATGTAGTCGAGTGCCATCCTGTGCGGTGCGATGAGTTTCGATGAAATGCGAAACTTTTCACGTCCCTACAATATAGGCAAAGAGGCATACAATTACAAATTGCATACAATTACAAATTGCATACAATTTTTCCCACGGGGTGCTTCGTAAATGCGATGTTTTTAGCGATCGGAAAATTGTTCCAATCACCTAGTCCAGCTACAGTGATTTGAAATATATCAATGTTTACGAACCGCTATCTCGAAGCTAAAAGCCGCATGCCGTTCCTGAGCCGTACTTTGCACCCAAATTAGTGCAGATTTTGGGTTTCATGATTCTTTTGTTAGTCTCATATTGGCAAAGTGTCGAAAAATCTGTAAATTTTCTCAAAACTGCCTGTCAACTGTAAAAAAGAGCTTTTGTCGACTGCAAAAAATATACACATTGACAAAACAACAAGAACAAAAGTTCAGACCTCGAATATCGATCGATATTTTTACTAGAACGTACTAATCAGAAGCATAAATCGATCAGAAACATTCATTTTAGCAATATTAACTTATCATCGGTTCACAACTGCGCCAGGTAACTGTTTGTTAACGCTTTTACACGAACGTCAAATTTGGTCACTTTTTATTATCTTTTGTCCACTTTATTTCCTGGCTGCTCCAGGTTACGAAATAATGACAAAAGCTCACATGTCAGCATTTTGTCACTCCCGTGAAACCCTGCCCCTTCGCCATAAATGAAGCTTAAACGACTGGAAAATCAAATATCCATAGACAAAAAAACGAAAGCTCCATAGCTTCATTGGTTTGCTCAATGAATGGCGTGTGTATTAGAACTCATTGCATTCCTTTTCTTGCAATGTGTTTTGACAATCTATGTCTAATCATTACCTACATAGCCTTCTAACTTTCCGAGCAAAAATCCATGTGAATGGTCGTGTGGTCAGATACGTGTGTATCAACACCAGCGACCATTACTCAAATCTCACTTGCTTCAGTACTAATAGCTCTTATTGAAGTTTAAGTATTTAAACAATCGTATCGCCGTTCTAGTTTTAGCGATGCATAACTTCAACGCGAAACCATACAACAGTAAAGACGGAAAGAGAAAGCTCTCCAAGCGAGGGAAGCTCCGCTATCCCACCAACAGAAGGTGTTTTTTTTTTTGCTATGTTTAGAATGCATGAGTCGTTTGCCGTCTGCTAAACGAACGGGGCGACTATGGGCTTCGAACGACGAGATCCGTTCGCCGCGGTTGTCACTTGGCGCTCAGTTTTAAAATAACGTACCATTGAGAGACCGTAAGAAGCGCGTGAAAGAATGAGTTCTACCTGCCGGGGACGAACGTTCCCGTTTGTATGGGGAGAAATCCGCGAGGTTTTGCGCTCCGGATTTGAAACGAATGTTGTTTTCAATGTAACGGTTTGCTTTAAATTTTGCTTTAAATGATTGAAGTAAATTGAACTTAGAGGTATGTAACATTTTGAAAATGTTTTGTGATCTATATATATAATATTATATTATATTATATACCTACAAATATAAAGTACATAAAGTATTATGCAATAACATAATAATATATATAAAGATTAATGTTTTTCGCATTAATTTGTTACACTGCTGAAAACTTTATAGAAAAATATTGCAAAACATTTTCACCATGTAAATAACGTTAATAACTCTTTAAAATAAAATCAATCAGTATTTTTATACATTTTTATAAAGTAAATCCAATCCTGTCGTCCCTCCTAGATTTGAACTAAGTTCAATTAAAATTTCAAGAAAGTGAGTAAAGCTGCCTTATAATTGATAACAAATCATCCAATAATGATGTAACGAATGAAATCCAATACCAACGGCAAAACAGATCAAAATTCAAAACTTTACCATCCTTGAATCGTAGATATAAACGTCTTTAAATGATTGACAGTTGTATTTCATGATTCTCATTCTCTCATGAGCGTCGAACGGATTTCGTCGTTCGAAGCCGGTACTCGCCCCGGAAGTCTCTTTTATATTCCGTTTAGGTTGAGAGCTTGAGTCGTTTAGTGGATTTGTGGCACTTGGGTAGAGATTGATGAATCTATCGAGATATATGAAACTTTAGAAATTCATGAATCTTTAGAGATTCATGAATTTTTCGAGACTCATAATCTTACGAGATTCATAAATCTTTGCAAACGAGATTCAGATTCTTTGAATCATTTGGAATATTCATTCGGACTTATGAATCTGAATCAGATTAACCCAACACAGTCTGCACTAGTGAGTAATTCTAATTCAGATTCATAAATCTGAATGAATCTTTGAATGAATTAATACATGGTACATGAATCTATGTGATTTATGAATCTCCAGAGATTCGTGAATCTTTAGGGTTTCATGAATCTATAGAGGTTCATGAATCTTTAGTGATTCATGAATCTTTGGAGTTTTGTATTTAGCGACACAGAATTTTATAGCAGCATATTTCGGTCACGTGCAGAAAACTTAACTGAAACTGAATACTGAATGTATAAATGGAATTAGCACTAGTAATTACGCCCCGGGCTTAAAAGAAATCATCTGCAAAATATGAATTTTAACCTAAAAAAAAGTGCACAGCGAGCTGACTGCAACAATCAGCAAGATTTGTAACGTTGTATAATGCATATTTGTTAGCGCCACATTGAATATCAGTGCAAGATAGAACAATTGGCTTAGTTTTCTATAAACTATAATTAGGCTGCGTCCACGATTTTCATAGGATGATAGAAAATTAAGATTTCATGTTTATGGCAAGCTAAATGAAAAGTGCAATAATGGGTTTCAGCCGCGTTTACAGCTTAGTCTAGACACAAGCTGTTAAAAAAAAAAGATTTCAATAGTAGTACTGTATTTCGTAGCGACACTTGCTGTAAAGGATAGATGGCCTAGTGGTTGGATGGAAAGAGAGAGCTCCATCTATCCATTATATCTATCCAAGGATCCAACACCTGCACTGTTGTAGCGGCGAAAGATTTCGCACACTCGGTGTTTGACAGATATGTACCTAACGTCTTGGCCATTCCGATTCCCTCCGCTCGTTGTAGATGCGAACTTTCTGTTTGATTACCAGCTGCGACTGCTGTACCATTCGTTTAGATCCAGCTGGAAGACGATCGACTTTTTCTCATCGGAGATGGCCTGCTACCAACGCCAGCACAAATCGATTAAACTGACGAGCCGTTGCATCCTGCTTGATAATCGGGTGATAGTGCCACGCCACCTTCGGACCCAATGTCTGGAATACTTGCACCGGGGCCACACCGGGTACACGGTGATGCAGCAGCAGGCAGACCAGTTCCTGTACTGGCCGACGATGGATTACGACATCGTGGAGTTTATTCGATCATGCGCCGTCTGTGACAAGATTGTACCGTGCATCCCCAGGAACTACTGTAGCCTGCCTTGGATGCAGTTTATCGTGCGCATCTTTCCGCTGAAATCTCGGTTCCTGCTGGTGGCAGTCGATACGTCCTCCACCTGGCCGGAGGTGAAGATCGTAATGAACAAACGGCCCTCCGCGATCGTGTGCGCGCTACGGTCGATGTTCTCCCGGTTTGGATTGCCGAAGCTGCTCCTCACCGATCCCGAGGACCCGTTCAACACCACTTACTTCCAGTCCTTCTGCCGGGAGGAAGCGATCCGACAAGAGCCGAGCATTCCGATTCCGAACTGCCCGGCGGAACATTTTATTACCGGCCTGAAGTGTGCCAGCCCTTTTATCCACACCGCCGGGCTAACGCTCTCGGCGGCCATGCAGGAGTATTTAGAGATTTATCGCACCACACCGTGCACCTTCCTGCCGGGCAGCCGATCACCTGCCGCAGTGATGTTGGCCTACCCGCCGAAGCCGAAACAGATCCCGTCCCACTTCTACAGTGCCATGCACGCGATTTTGCGCATACTGATATCTTTTGGGCCGCTGGGGCACCAATTCTTACCACAGCCGGCAAGCACAAGCAAACCACGACAGCACCGAACGAACGGCCACTAGCTCATCGGCCTACAGGTATGCGTGTATGTTTAGGGAAAGCTGCACGTTACGCACCTGTTCCGTGTAGCACATCCCGTCTGCGAGCACCATGTATTAATGTACTTATGTTTGTTTTCTCTGTTTCTTCGTTTTCTTTCTCGTTTCCTTCTGTTAGTCGCCCATCACGTCGCCACGATTGGTTTATGTTTTTGGTTTTTTTTCCACACTAATGTTTAATTCCCGGCCAGCCTTTTAGGCGAAAAGCTGTTTTGCCCTGAAAGTAGTTTTGTTTTAATGTTGTTGTTGTTTTTAATTCGAATCATTACACTAGCATCGTAGTTGAAGTAAGTAGAAATGATTATTTTCCTATAAATTATAGGCTTAGACTTCTAGACTTCTAGACCCAATATTTTATCACTCACTAGTCAGCAGACCCTTTTCCCGAGTAGGAATTAAGGTAGCGTGGGCGAGGAAATTAAATTCTGCATCGATTGGTTGATTCTCGATCTGATAAACGCCTTTTTTTTAACTGTGTATACTTGATTTCGCAAGCGTAGCAACGATTAACGCCGCAGCAGCATTTGACAGCACAAACACAACAGTTGTTTTTAGAGCGTCATCACGCTTAAGACAGCCTTCGCACTTCACACGCAGCAATTACGCAGCGTCGTTGACCTATTTGGAAACAGTGATTGCACAATTTGTTGTACACGCTGGTTTATTGTCAAGTCACTTATTGATCACGTGGTTGGCAAAATATTATGAAAAAAATAGTTTTACCACAAGATGTACATTTTCAACCGCTAAAGTTAGATCAAACAAATGCAACTACTGAGCGCCCTTCTGCCGGAACCTGACCCTGGCACTGTCGTGCTGCACAACTAGCAAGCATTACATCCTACTCCTTTTCTTTCCTGCTTTCACAGATTTAGTGGCCATATCTATGATGCTACTCGGCGTAGCAAGCATCTTCATCTTAGCCTTAATCAATCTCTCGCGCTTCACACCCAGCTACAGCAAGCTGTGTGCGCTCGTGCACGTTCTGCTGGCAGGATTCGGGATAATGATGCTATCCTTTGGCCGGGTGCTGTATATGTTCGTGTACTGCGACACAATGTCAATCGCCCGCTTCCTCATCTACGGCTTGGAACTGCTGACAATCATAATCCTCGGCTTCCAGTGCGTGCTGGACAGGTGCAAGCGGTTGCAGTACAAGGTGCGCGTCGAGGGCCGGGTTACCCGGGTCCGCGCCGACCTAACGAAGGACCACCCGCTCACCAGAGGCGGCACGTTCACGCGCAGCTGCCAATCGTCGCGCAGCGCCCTAATCCCAGCCGAATGTGACCGTCCGGTGGCAGCGGTACGCCGATCCGGCCGTCTGCCCATCACCACCGCCACCACGCTCAGAATGCCTGGCCTAGCCGACGGTGGCACCGAGCCGGGCATGGCAAAACCGTACGCAACGTCACCAGCCGTCCCACCAGCAGTAGCAGGACCATCGAAACCGCGCCCACCATCATCGATCAGGGAAGCAACCGAGCTGGGGCCGAAACCGAAACGGCCAATAGTTTTTCCGCGTACGTCGTTTCTCGATACAGACTCCTCCACAGAAGAGAGTGGTACGGTGGTGCAGACAACGGTTAGCGTGCATCCGGTACCCCCTCCTGCCGCCAGGGAAGTGCCCTTCCTTCCCTCAACCGACGGGGAGTTTGTATCGTACAAGACAAGCGACGGATACGGTAAGGCAATGTGCTTAACACTGCCAGACCTGTTTTTTAACTAAACTGCGATTGCCTTGTTTTTCTCCTTCCCTTTTTCTTGCTCTCTTCGCTTTTCTATTGTTTCAGTTATCATGAAGTCTATAAAAAAATGATCATCTGAAAATGCTTCACCGACGTTGGGCCGGGTGGCAAATGGCGCGCAGCAAGGAGATGCCAGCTAACAGCCAAAATGAGCGCTTTTTTGGCGTTTTGAAATTTGGAAGCACAGACAGTTTGTAAGAGAACCATTTATTTTAATGTTGTAAACGCAAGTGGCGGCATCTTTTTAGGCGACTGAGCAAGTGAGCTGAGCAAGTGAGCTGGCCAAAAATTTTATGAATTATACACACGAAACAATTATATTCAATATTCTATTATATATATATACGAACATACACGAAGTTCGAATGTACGAACTATTCATTATTATAATGCTTTTAACTTTTACTTTGGGTTTAATTTGGTGAATTTATAATCTTTTATCACCCTTACGCGTTTATGCGAAAAAGTATGCTTTGGGCGTTGGATCTAGTTTAGCAACACAAGAACGATAAATCTTCAATAATTCACGATTGGGAGAATGGTAAATTTAGGAACTTTGGAACACACTAAAAGAATAAAAAGCCATTGAACATTCAACAATCGGGAAATCCCGAAGGCAAGATACTACTGGTCGTATGCGCATCTTTTATGTAGAACACCAGTTCCAGACTCAGTTTTGCATGTATCCTGTCCCCGATATATCTGCGTAGATGTTAGAAGATCAGAAGTCGACAGCATAGATTGCTTTGCAGGATTTTTTTTATTCATTTCATTTGACTTATTTGCCATATAGTGTAAGAACATTTTGTTTAGACCTAATGGTCAACACAAATTTAAATACAGGGTTTGCATAGCCAATTCGCGATTGTAAACTAGTTACAGGTTTTTATTATGTTTCAATTTCACGTCTTTGCAGATGTAAGGGTTCAACGCAAAGGAACCTGTGCCCATTTGAGGGAGTTCGACGCCAAAGTAAACATCAACTATTTTACAACAACGTATTGGCCATGAAAACCCTTTAAATAATAAGACCAATAATAATGATATATTAATCAGAATTCAGAATTGTTTTTCCCTTCAGAGTTTAAGGCAACAACTTTTTTTAGTAGACACATAGCTTAGAGCTTTATGCTAATCTTAACAACATTTCGGTACTGTCAGGTAGGCAGCCCATGCACCCTGGATGGAGATATTCTTGTAGGGTCTGTTGATATCACGATCTTCAACATGCCACAGAAATCGATGGAAGAGAGTACAATCTAAGACTTCAGGTTTTCGCAGATTGCCACCGGTGAGATCGGTTCGAATTGGCAAGCTGCTTGACCAGGAAGGCCAGCTCCACCAAGCCTCTCAAAACACGTGAGGTGAGAGTTTAGGAGTGTAGGAGTAGATTGACTGGCAGGGAGAAGCCCATCCCAGCCCATTTCACAACATTGGGCGACACACTTCGATCCGAGTGTCAACAACAGTGCCGATAAGATAGATCCTTCCAGAATGTACGTAGCGATAGTGACGGCACACACGTGCATTACTGCCCAATTCTGTCCGACACTAAAATATGATTAGATCGAAACCGAAAACCAACAACGGCAGTCAAACAGAACGGTAGATAGCCTCCGAGAGAGAGTGTGTATGTGCGCGTGTGTGAGATATAGAGCGCTTGCGAGAGCGATGATGCCACCGTGCCGAGCTGTTCGGGTCTTCACGGACGACCAAAACAAAACAAGATAACGCGCGAACGGTTGGGATCGCTGTACGGAAATGTGGAGCAATATGGGCATGGCAAGCATGTTAGCCAGTACATCTTATTACTAATCATTACAATATTTAAATTTTTTATGCTTTCAATGTGTGTCTATTAATCAAAATAAATAAAAAATAAATAAAAAAACACCTTGACTTTGTTTTTATAAATACAAAAAAATAGTATTAGAAATAAGGACCACACCAATAACGCAGAGGTAGTTGACAAAGCGCTTACGCAAGCACCATGAAATGTTGTTTCTTCTCCATCTTTAGGTTAGCAACAGTATATGGGGCAAAAAAATCTTAAACATTTCTAATAGTATTATTTCATATTACAATCGACTAAAGCGGCCAGCGGTATGCTTAAAAAAAATCTATTTTGCCTAAATTTTAGACAACATTTTCAACTCTTTGAAAATGTAACAGAGTTACCGCATGAATACAATTTTAATTCAAGGTATAAGATTTGTTTTTTTGTTTTGCATCAAGTAACTGCTTAGGTAAATAGATTCTAACTAAACTACAAGCTGTAAAGAGACGATTCATTCAAACATTCTCGTGGAACCTTTCGCACTCAACATTCAAATTTTGCTTTGCTACTATCATTATTTCTACTTTAAGCCGCGACATCTCTTATCCACATACGACATTCCATGTCGAACAAAGGTTTTTCCAGTGGAGCAGTACTGTTCGATGATAATGCCATTACCATCTTTTTGCACTTTTCCTTAGCACGCGTGTACAACGATCTGTATTTCTTTATTTATTATTACGGTATCGAGCCTCCATGGTCTACATATACAATTACAAACTAATGTCTTATAAACTATAGGTTCCTAAAATTTGACGTAATGCAGTCTCGTATGACACTAGAACATTTCGGTACAATAAAGGACAGGTCTATAAAATTTGAAAATAAATTAAAATTCTTGGACATCAATAACAACGGATCCCTAGCACAGAAAAGACGATAACGCAAATCAGTTATTAAAAATTGTCGAGTTCTTAAAGGTCTAGTAGGGACAGACAAAATTTACATTACTTAGCAATAGAGGTGCGTCGATTCTACCAGTTAATAGTTTAAACATAAACATTCCTTGGGCAACCATTCTTCTCTTTCCAAGAGTTTCAAGCCCTAACAACTGACACCTCGTATGATAAGCCGGTAGCACGTCGCTATGTCTCCACGGAAGCCGCTTCATAGCTACCCGGGTAAATTTTCGCTGTATCCTCTCAAGCCTCTCAATTCTAGTAACTTGCTCCGGAAACCAAGCAACTGAAGCATACTCAATCAACGGACGAGCAAGGCAACAGTAAAGTGATTTTACACAGCGAGGGTCATGAAACATTTTGCTACTTGTAATCCGATGTCCGAAGTCCTATTAGCCCTAGCAATAAAGTCGTCTAATTGTTTGTCTAAATAAAGTTTCTTGTCTAATATAATGCCTAAAGTCCCTAACAGTTTCATATCGAGGCAATAAAGCGGCTGTAACAATATTTTTTCTTCAACTCCTAATCTCCTAAGCAAACATTGATTTAATCAATGCCCAATGTTGGTCAAATAAAATATTTTTCTCGAACATTAACAAAAAGAGGTAACATGTAGCTAATGATTGGTTTTGTAGGAAAAATAATTAAAAATTAAGGAGGGTGTTTCGTGGTACAGCCGTCAATTTGCACGACTTAACAACATGCCCGTCGACGGTTCAAGCCTCGCAAGGACTGACCATCCGGAGGTCCCAAAAGTTTGTATAGGCAACGCAGGTCGTTACGTCAAAAAGAAGATGAAAAAATAATAATAAAATACTAGATTCTATACTGATTGGCCCTGAACTGTTGAGAATGGTTGTTTGGTTGGTTGTTCTGTTTATACCGACTTTTGAGACTCGCGACTGTTGAAAATAACAGCTTTTAGTATGCTAAATTTCAACTCGCATTTTTCTTAACTGTTGTATAAAAACGGGTGTTATGAAGGTCACATACAGTGTATTGATGTGATTTTCGCTCTCTAATGAATATGTGATGTGATTTTTATTAGCTTGCCGCGGTATAAAAGGTAGGCTGTCCACGTTGCCCCGTGTTCCCATTCCAACGCCAAACCGTTCCATTCATGGTAGGAAAAGCTTCCAAAAAATCTCAAACCACAGCGATGTGTGCGTGTGCGTGTGAAAGACCTATCGTGCGCCCTTGACCAGTGCCATCATTCCATAGCCTATATAAATACAACAAGTGCGTTTGCAAGCTCCGTTTGAGCTCCACACAGAGGACAACAGCAAGAGTCCGTCCGTTCAGCTATCAATCAAACAGGGTACAGGGTAGCCTGTAGACACAGTGCACGCAATCAAAGCTCTCCTACCCTTCCCACCCGGCTTCTCTCTTTCGATCAACCAAGCGGCCGATACGATGCGTTGCGCACGACGCCACCAAAGCCGTCAACATCTCGCGCGGACGGCACTGTCAGTTGCGCTGACGGTTCTGCTTATCGCCACCACCGCCGCAGCGGCAGCCGTAGCAGCAGCAGCATCAGCATCATCTGCATCATCATCCACATCCGTGCCGCCGACCGAGCAGGGTGACGCGACCGACACGATGCAGAACCTCTCGACGCACATTCTCGACACGACGCGGGGCAAACCGGCCCCGGAGGTGCCGGTCACGCTGTACGTGCGCGCCGCGAGCCAATCCTGGACGAAGGTGTCCACCGGCATCACCGACGGGGACGGCCGGTTCCGCAGCTTCTTCGCCGACGGCCAGCCGGGGCTGGCGGCGGGCGTGTACAAGCTGCACTTTGACGTGGGCCCGTACTTCCGGAGCCGCAGCGTCGAAAGTCTGTACCCGTTCATCGAGGTAAGTGGGTCCGGGCTCGGTTTGCTGGCTGGGCTCGCTCGCTCGTGTGTGAGTAACGCCTTGTCCTTCCTTCTCTCTTTCCCCAGATTGTGTTTACCGTGGCCGATCCGACCCAGCACTACCACATCCCGCTGCTGCTCAACCCGTTCGGTTACTCCACGTACCGTGGCTCATAGTTAGCGTGTTTGTAAGGGTGCTCTTCCCTCCCAGCCAATAAATCGCTTGCACCACTGATCTGATTTGCACCAACGAAAACGGTACTCACTTTTTATTCTCTTTTGCGCGATTGCATGTGTGTGTGTGTGTGTTGATTGATGGTTGTGTGTGCGTGTTGGCGTGTACGTTTTTACACCTTGACGACCGCCTTGCCCGTGTTCCCCCCGGTCAGCATGCTGACGAAGGCGGCCGGCATCTGCTCGAACCCGTCGGTGACCGTTTCCTGGTAGCGCAGCCGGCCCTCCTCGATCCACTGCAGGTTCTGCCGGATGCCCTCCATCCACCGCTTCGCCCAGCGCGTCACGATGAAGCCCTCCTGGCGCAGCTGCTTGAACACGAACAGGCGCTGCGGGTCGGCGACCTGCGCCCGCTCCGCGTTGTAGTTCGAGATCGTGCCGCACACCGAGACGCGCCCGTACAGGTTCATCTGGCCGAGCACCGCCTCGGAGATGTAGCCGCCCACGTTGTCGAAGTAGCAGTCCACGCCGCCGGGGGCCGCCGCCCGCAGCGCGTCCGCGAACGCGTCCCGCTCCACCTGCCGGTAGTTGATGGTGGCGTCGAAGCCGAGCTCCCGCAGCCAGCCGCACTTGTCGTCCGAGCCGGCGATGCCCACCACCCGGCAGCCCTTGATCTTCGCGATCTGGCCGACCAGGCTGCCGACCGCACCGGCCGCCCCGCTCACCACCACCGTCTCGCCCTGCTTCGGCTGGCACAGCTCGAGGAAGCCGAAGTAGGCCGTGTTGCCCGGCATGCCGAGCACGCCGAGCCCGAGCGACGCCGGGTGCGCCCCGAACGGGGGCAGCACGTACGGCCGGCTGTCGGCGGCGCCCTGCTCCGGGTTCACCAGCGTGTGCGTCCGCCAGCCAAAGTTGCCGAACACGGTCGCACCGACCGGGAACTGGGGGTGCCGGCTGGCCGTCACCTTCGCCACCTGGCCCCCGATCATGACCGTGCCGGCCGGATAGCTGGCCATGTACGGGCGCATGTACGGATCGACGCTCAGGAACACGGCCTCTGCAACAAACTCTACAATAACAAAAAAAAAAATACACAACAGAAAGGTCATTAGTTGAATGGTTTTGCGCACACGCCCCATTTCACCCTACCATTCTCGCCCGGTTCCGGCAGCGTTTCCTCCTCCAGCCGGAAGTTTTCGTCCTTCGGCAGGCCCTCGAACGGCTTCGCGTAGATCCACTTTTTGGCCACCACCATTTTGTGCTGCTTTTTTTTTTTTTGCTTACTAGACACGGGACACGCACTCGCACACACGCAACCGGCAACAAATCACGACGACTACTAGCGCACCGGCGAACGATGACACACAATTTTATTTCAATCCCGAATCCCTTTTTTGGATGGAGATCGTGGTGGTGGTGGTGTACGATAACACTTATCTAGGGGCGCTTCTCTCGCTCTCGCGCACTTTTTGTGCATGTTTCTTGCGCACTCTTTCGCTCGCACGCTTTGCGCTCAGATGCAAGCTCGCAGAGGGTGTTCCGTGCAGCTTTTGCGTTCGATTGTACATGGTTCAAAAATCAGTATTGTTTTATTTTAACTCACTTTTTGTGCTGTATGTTAGTTTAGTATATAATTTATAAAACAAAATATGAAAAAGTAATAATAACGATTTTTAATATTTTAGACAACTAGGTGTTTGAAAGTGAGTCCCAGCTCGGCAGAAAGCGCAGGAGAGCACAGCGAGCTCGAGATGGCCGGATCAGGTTAAGCGAGATCTGTAGGAGATTGGGTGCCTAATAGGCTTGGGCAATTCGGTTCATTTCAATGATCGTGAACGTACTAGTTCTTTCATTCAGATGAACTGAACGGGAATCGCGATTCATTCGTTCATTTCAGGTGAAGAAAATATGGTAAATTGTTTTATTTTGCAAGAAGAACATAATTGCATCTTGAAAATTATTAGGCAGACCAGAAAGACAGTATTTAAGAGCAATTACTCATTTATGTTATTTAAGATTCTTTTGAGCTTTCTCAAGCGCTAACTAAAGCAACTGAATGATTCCTGAATGGGGTTCTAAGCGACTCAAGCTCCCAGCCTTAAAGGAATTCTAAAAGACTCCGTTTAGACGGGTTTATAAAATAACAAAAACAAAGCTGAAAAGCGCCTTCTCTTGGTGGGAGAATATATTTACCTGCCAGTGGAGCTTACCTTCCCTTTGTCGTGTTATATGGTTTCATATAACAGGCTTGTATTGAAGTTGTATTGAAGTTGTGCATCCCTGGAGCTAAAAAGGGTATCCGATTGTTAGAAACTCCAATGGGAAGCTTATCAGTACAGAATTAAGCGACAACAGAGAACAGCGCTATTATTGAAATATGCTTAGAATGTTAGAAGGCTATTAGGTAAAGGAGAGCAATAAACGATTATTAAAAAACGGCTTATATTGAGCAATTCAGTGGACCTTCAAACTTATTTTGTGGCGCTTGGGGTGGTGCTGTCGTCAACTGGCCACTAAGCTCATTACAGGGCTTTCCAGGAGTTCTCGTAGCTGAGGGTCACTTTATTGACTCTTTCTTACGGGAAATGAACTTATTGTAATGGGAATCGGACTCTATAGCACCATTGTTGGACAAATCCAATATTTCCAACCAACCTGTCCAAAAAGAGTGCATTAGTGGACTTTCCATCATATGGAGTTCACTTCCTATTAGAAAGAGTCAATAAAGTGTCCCACAACTATGCGAACCCCTGGAAAACCCTGTATGGACTTCGGCAGCCCTAAACCCTATAAATCGAGGCGTCAAATAAGAAAATGATTTCACTAGTAGATTGATAACATAAATTTTGCAACAAAAAAACATTCGAGTTCTTTTATGGTAAATAAGGTATGTCAGGTCAGGTTCTGGGATTAAAAAAAAGTTTTTTTTTTCCACAACGTCTAGCTTCAATCGACCAAATGTCTTACGGAGCACCCTCTACTGCTGCGCACGTTAATGAGTTTGTTCAGAACTAAAGAAGGTCACCAGTTTGATCCGCTTATCGTTTCTGTTAAGCCCCTTCTTTTTTGTGGAGTGTGTTTATCAGAATCGATCATAGTTAACTGGGCTCGATAAGCTTCCGCACAGTCAGCGTGCTTTGAGTTTTGAGATTTTCTATGCTAAGGGAGCTATAGGGCTACATATAGAAAGAGAAGGATAGGGAGAGAGAGAAAGACAGGAAGAGAGAGGAAGAGAGAGAGAGCGAGAGAGAGAGAGAGAGAGAGAGAGAGAGAGAGAGAGACTAAGAAACTAAAATTAACGAGCAATTTAAATGTTTCTTCCTTTCTAGTTAAATATCCTAAAACTAGCGAATATTACAATAATCTCATTATTAGACGTAAAGTAATATTTGGAAGCCGCTTGTTTTCTGCTCTGCTGCAAAATGCAGCTACGGTTGCAGTACGTTTTGTCTGGGTTAGCTTATCTATCCCCCGTGGGGAGGCGTAGGCCTTGCATGACAATCATAATTAGGTGCCCTGCTCATAATTTCTAACCCATCTATTTATATCGCACGGATGATGTCAAACAGCAAAGTGTATCGATGAAAATGATGTTATTTCCTCATCGATTTGTTTTGAGACGATAGTGAGTTTGCTAGATAAGACTGAAAGCTGATGTTCTTTAATTCACAAAAATAGGTAAGATGTCTCTATACTTCTCGTTATTTGTTTTTTTTTGATTTTTTTTCTTTTCCAGTTCAGAGCTCTTTTAAGTCGTGATCCATGGCTTCATGACCCTTCAGACATTGAAGTGAACATGCTTTGCTATTTATAGCAATATCTGGCTTGAATAGGTTATTATCTGCCTTCCCTACCTCAAGAAACTTGACAAGTGGTTTGTAAAGGATGTCAATTGATGCGAACATCAGCTGTTATTATCCTGTTTTGAAAGAATTCAATCACGCCATTGGGCACAGGATATCCCTTAACATGTGCGCATGTGCTTTCCGATTCTAGTCACAACACCCATATGTTGGGTTCCAACTATTGGAATTTTTGGAATTCTATTGGAAACTAGAGTCCTCCGCAAAGGAACACTTTTGGGATCTTGAGACAAAAAAGGTGCCTACAGTTCTTTGTTTCCAATTATTCTCTCTCTCTGAGGAACTGTTTGGTTACCATCGCAACGGCTACAACGGCACCCCGCTCCATTCACGGATAACTACCAGACCCGATGTTCCGATGTTAGATCGAACATTCGTTGCCATGATGACGCGTAGTCTGCCGCAGAGACACCCTCGGTTATGCAAGCGTAACTAGCCAGCCACGAATTTTGCCCCATTGCGCAGTGCGACCTATCCGGTGCTGGATGTACATCTTCGAGTTCAAAATTTTGTTGAAAAGATTTGTTATTTAGAACCAAGCATTACGTAAAATCAGTGTAAGATTACGATTACGAGTGGTGTAGACGACGTACCTTTCCCGGTCGGGCGCTCGCACCAACCATGGTGCATCTCGATCCGCTTCGGCTGTGCCGCAAAAAGCGCAAACTACCGCAGGGAGGCG
Organism: Anopheles merus; assembly: GCF_017562075.2. Taxonomy (NCBI): domain Eukaryota; kingdom Metazoa; phylum Arthropoda; class Insecta; order Diptera; family Culicidae; genus Anopheles; species Anopheles merus. The sequence continues at coordinate 7,177,017 of NC_054081.1, read as the reverse complement.
CCATCCTTGACCAGGTGATATCGCAGTCCGCGTCCGCCTCGAACCAGTGTCTCCTGTACAAGATGGCGAACTACAAGCGGGGCGGCGATCTGATCGACGCGTTCCAGATCGGCGGCCAGAAGGCGGTGGAGCAGCTGATCCGCGAGCAGTTCGGCGTGTTCATGTACAACAAGGGCCGGGGCCAGATCATCAACCGGGCCGAGTACCTGCGCTGGAAGTACATGGACAACCATGAGGTAGGGATGCGAGAGCACCACTCTCTGTCGCTCTCACACACTCCCTGCCACTCTCAATCAACCTTCAACCGTTTTGTGTGCTGATTCTAGGTCATCATACCGATCGAGGCCTCGCTGTCGCCGCACGACCCGCTCAGCAAGTGGGACGACCATAAGGCCTGCTGGCAGATGCAGTACCGGGGCCTGCTGGGCGAAAGTCTGCTGCACGTGCTCATCATCTGCGACACGAAGGTGCACACCAAGCTGGCCCGCATCCTGCTGCGCGTCTTCCCGGAGCAGTCGATCGACGTGATGGAGGGCGAGGAGTATCTTGGCGCGTCCGCCCTCCACCTAGCCATCGCGTACAGCAACAACGAGCTGGTCGGCGACCTGATCGATGCCGGCGCGGACGTGTCCCAGCGGGCGACCGGGCGCTTCTTTCTGCCCCGCGACCAGCAGGGCCTGCGGCCGGCCAAGACGACCGACTACGAGGGGCTGGCGTACCTCGGCGAGTACCCACTGGCCTGGGCGGCCTGCTGCGCGAACGAGTCGGTGTACAACCTGCTGCTCGAGTGCGGCGCCGACCCGAACGCCCAGGACAGCTTCGGCAACATGATCCTGCACATGGTGGTCGTGTGCGACAAGCTGGACATGTTCGGGTACGCCCTGCGCCACCCGAAGCTGCCGTGCAAGAACGGCATCGTGAATGCGGCCGGCCTGACCCCGCTCACCCTCGCCTGCCGGCTCGGCCGCGACGAGGTGTTCCGCGAGATGTTGGAGCTTTCTGCGCGCGAATTCTGGCGGTACAGTAACATCACCTGCTCGGGCTACCCGCTAAACGCGCTGGACACGCTCATGCCGGACGGCAGCACCAACTGGAATTCGGCCCTGTTCATCATCCTGAACGGCACGAAGGAGGAGCATCTGAACATGCTGGACGGCGGCATCGTCGAGCGGCTGCTGGACGAGAAGTGGAAAACGTTCGCCCGGAACCAGTTCATCAAGCGGCTGCTCATCCTCGCGATACACCTGTTCTGTCTGTCCTGCTCGGTCTACCTGCGCCCGGTCCGCGTATTTGCTGATGACGAGGGCGAGGAGGGCGGAGACGCGACCGGTGACGATGGTGCGGACGATGGCGGGCCGATGGCGGTAGACGCGGCCGACGACGACATCGACCTGACGACCTGGGTGCGGTACGGCTTCGAGGTGGCCACGGTGATGGGCGTGCTGAGCTACGTCGTACTGCAGCAGGGCGACGAGATCAAGAATCAGGGCTTCTTCTCCTTCCTCAAGTCGCTGGTAAGTAAGCTGGCGGGGAGCGGCTATGGGTAGCTTAGTGGCTAGTGGCAGAAGTTCATGTAAGCGCATCCAATGCTTTTGAGCTAAATAACATGAACTTTGATGCCTCAAGAGTCTGTCTGATCCAAAACTATCTATTCAAGCTATACTCTGTTCGTCCAAGCTACTTTTTCCTATCGTTGCTTGTAGTTATGTGTAGTCTCATGCAATTGGGGAACTACTGGTGAGCCAGATCATACTCCTGATCTACTAGCGGGTGGGATAACACTTCCAATTTCAATATCTCTTAGCACCTTTTTTATCGTAGCAGCAGTTGCTCATAGTTGCTCACTGACTGTCTGATTAACCCGGGGACTCATTAAGCCAGTGTTCACATCAGTTCCATTGCTTTTAAGCGATGGGAAATGACTTGCTGATATACTACAAGCGTCTCCAGATGTTCTCGATGGTTTTGTGCAGGATCTTCATCGAGCATTGCCTGCAGAATCACTTCGTAACGGCTCTCCAGGAAGGTTTTTGTTAAACAGGTTACCATATTTGGAACTTGCAATTGCAATACTGGATCCACCGCAGTGAAATGACTAAAGGTAGAAAAGAAACCTCCAAGATGATGGCTTCAAAATAACTGTGTTGCCAGATTTCACCACAGAAAAATAAATTATTGACGTCGCCTGTAATAAGAACTTTTTGTGCTGTGATTTGACTTCAGACCCAGCCATTTCTCTGATACTCTAATTTCAGCTTATGGATGTACGACTTATGCTTGGGATTTTTTAAAATACATTCCAGAGTCACTACTACTCATTCACTACTTACTAGCAAAAAAATAATAATTTACTGGAAATGTGATGATTTTTGGGAAGAAAAAATCCCAATCTATCTTCAATATTTCATCTTAAGCTACATTCTTTGAGTTGAAATTTGAGTCTGGTTTAAAAATGTTAAGCTCAACTTCTCAGGATCCTCAGGATTCAAGGATACATACATTGTTCCTGAAGAAAAAAAAATTTTAAAACCAACTTCTCGTAGTAGTTGACAGAGGCGGATTCATCCATCTCGGGGTCCTACCTGACCGAGATATCGAAATGAGGTCCCGAGTTTCCTTAAAATATATTGTTTGTACCTGATGTACCTGATGCGCAATTTTATATTATTTTTAATGGTACCTAAAACATTGTTTTTTTTTATGTAATCTGGCTTACATTATGTAATACTGTAACTAATAGTTAATGTTATTCTTGCCAGTAAATGTCATTGTTTTATGTTCTCACTGAAGACATGCTCTAAAGACTCTCTGGAATGATTTAAATACATTGTTACAGCCTGTTTTACTTGATGTACTTTATACGACACCTGCCCGTAAATTACCGTATGTTTCTTTTTGAATTTTCCAAACGTCCTAATTCATTTGTATGGAGCTTTACAGCTTCTGTATGTGTGTAATTTAAAAAAAGCCTTCAACCTCCTTTTCGTTTACTCACCGGCAGAGTCAAGCACCGGCGAAGGCGATCTTTCTGATATCCAACATCCTGATCCTGGCCTGCATACCGCTGCGCATGATGGGCGACACCGAGACGGAGGAAGCCATCCTGCTGTTTGCCGTACCGGGCAGCTGGTTTCTGCTAATGTTCTTTGCTGGGTGAGTGTGCTCTTATCCCCTCAAATTTGTTTGTGGAGAAATCATCATCTTCAACGTGTTCCATCCGTTGCCTGCAGTGCGATCGGACTGACCGGACCGTTCGTGACGATGATCTTCTCCATGATCACGGGCGACATGTTCACGTTCGGCATCATCTACATGATCGTGCTGTTTGGCTTCTCGCAAGCGTTCTACTTCCTCTACAAGGGCCACCCGAACGCGGAGGACAGCCCGTTCGGCAGCTATTTCGGCACGTGGATGGCGCTGTTCCAGACCACGCTCGGCGACTACGATGTAAGTTCAAGAGAACCTCTCACACTGGGAGACACGTCCCATTTTTTTCTTTTTCTTTTTTTTGCACATATCTCTTCCAGTACGCCGATCTGAACCTTACCACCTACCCGAACCTGGCGAAGACGGTGTTTGTCATCTTTATGATCTTCGTGCCGATCCTGCTGCTGAACATGCTGATCGCGATGATGGGCAACACGTACGCGTACGTGATCGAGCAGGCGGAGAAGGAGGGCATGAAGCAGTGGGCGAAGATAGTGGTCAATCTCGAGCGGGCGGTGACGCAGGACGACGCGAAGCGCTACCTGGAGGAGTACTCGATCGGGCTCGGGCCGTCGGACGATCCGCGGTACGAGACGCGCGGCGTCATGGTGATCAAGAGCAAGAGCAAGACGCGGGCCCGCCAGCGCAAGGGCGCGGTCAGCAACTGGAAGAGCGTGCTGCGCGTCACGCTGAACGAGCTGAAGAAGCGCAGCATGACCGGGGAGGAGCTGCGGCGCATCATGTGGGGCCGCTCGTCCATCACGTCGCCGGCGAAGATCGCGAAGAAGAAGCGGCCGGGCGAGGTGGACGATCTGCTCGGCGATCCGTTCGCGATAACGGCCGCGATCGACGTGATGTCGTTCACGCAGGACATCGTGATGGTCAGCACGGACACGGTCTGCCCGATCACGATACCACCGGCGGCTGCCCCGGGCACGGCGGCCCCGAAGGGTGGTGGCACCAAACCGGTAGTGGTGGCCCCGCCGCCAGCAGCAGCAGTGCAGCAACCAGCACCGCCGCCAGCGACGACGCGGCGCCACTCGACGGCTAGCGCACCGGCCACGATGGGGCTGGGCGTGGAGGCGGCCCTGCCCGACTACAAGGATCCGCTGCGCGAGCTCGTCATCATCTCCGAGTCGGCCTCGGTCGACGAGAACTACGCGCAGAACGTGAAAACGCTCGCGATCGACGCGTCCACGCTGGACCACGTGCACGAGATCGACATCAGCGCGATGCCAACGCCCGGGCGGCGCGATCCACTGGCGCAGCCCGCACCGGCCGGTACGCAGCAACAGCAACAGCAGCAACAGCAGCAGCAGCAACAGCCCCAGCAACCCCAGCAGCAGCAGCAGAATCTCGGCCAGCTGACCCTCTTCCAGAACCCGAAGGACGTCGTGGATCCGGTGCGGGAGCGCGAGTTTCTCAAAACGCTCGAAGCGCTCGAGGACACGGACAGCGAGGCGGGCGAGAAGCCCGTCCTCGGCAAGATATCGCTGATCCGGCGGGCCAAATCGGCCGTCTCGCGCAGCACGTCGCGCAAGCGCAAAACCGACCAGCACCCGCTGTTTATGATCGCCTGGGAGGACAAGGGCGACCAGCAGCGGCACAGCACAGCGCTGTACGATGGCGCGACCGGTGCGGCCCCGTCGGTCGGTGCGCCCGGCGAGCCGGAGCAGCCCGAGGACGCCGTCACGGTCGAGGAGCTGCACCGGCGGATGGAGCAGTTCCACCAGCGGGCGTCCGTGCGCGAACGGGACGCGAACTCGAGCGAGAGCGGCAGCGGCAAACAGCACGCCGGCCCCAAGGCACGGAAGCCGTCCCACCACCGGGACGGTGCCGGCTCCCATCATCACCATGGGCTCGGGCGGGGCAAGCACAACAAGATATCGCCCGACAACTCGAACGAAAGTACGGGCGGGGGCGGCGGTGCCGGTGGCAGTGGCCACGGGCGCAAGCAGGACAAGCGCATGAAGTCGGCCCCGATACTGGGCAGTGGCGGTGCGGGCAGTGCCGGTAGCAGTGCCGGCGGGCGGACGGTGGCGCCCGGTGGTGCCCGACCGGACGATGGACCCGGGTCGCCGCCGGACCCGCTCGAGCCGTGGAGCACCAAGAACATCATGAACATCAACAAGCTGCTGGACCAGGACACGACCGAAGAGTAACGCGATGTTGTGAGCGTTCTGTGCTGGAAGAGATACGAAGAAAAGGAATTTTCATTGTTGAAATTGTTACAAAATTGCATGCAAAAAGGGGTTTCTTGCGCCCACGGTCGATGGTACCGCTTTTTCGATTTTTTTTTATTTGTTTTGTGACGTCAGAATTTCATGTCTTATTCATGCTGGAAACGTTTTTTACGACATTCAACACGTCACAAGTAAATCGAAAAACTATGTCACAGACTTTGGGCGAAAGGTAAACAACCCTGTATCGATTATATTATATAATTACCTACTTTTTGCGTCTTTAGCGTAATTGTTGCGCAGCTGTGTGTGCTGTGTGCGGTGTGTTTAGCGACCTTTCACTTAAACGAAACTTTTTTGTGCATCATTCCTTTTTCGGAACAAAAAACTGTAATAGAGTAGATTCGTTTATTACCTACAATTGATGCAATAAAACCATTATCGGCACATATTACCAACACGTCACTGTAAATTACCCAATAACAGTTAATATACGCCTTACTATAAAATAAAAAAGCCAATTACTACACGGGCTCTGCGGCTAAAGACATCGCGAAAACAAAACCCGTGTGAGTAGGAATAGTATGGGGTATGATAAAAGTAATGATCGAATCATTCAACAATGCCGCATCCACACTGTTCCAAGCGGAGTCAGAGTCATCCAGAGTTGTCCATAGTCATCCGGAGTCGTTCGGAGTCGTCCGGAGTCATCCGGAGTCATCCGGAGTCGTTCAAAGTCGTCCGGAGTTATTAGGAATCTCATGAAGTTAGCCGGAATCGGAGTCGTCTAAAGTCGGAGTCATTCAGGGTAGGAACCATGCGAAGTTGTCCGGAGTCATCCGGAGTCATCTGAAGTCGTTCGTGTTGTGAGCTAACCTGGCCCGGACTCATTCACGGCGGTAACTCACGGATGACAGCAAAGGGTCATCCGTCAATGTATGCGTGTGATCGATCCGGGGGTCATCGGTTGCGCGGTCACGGACGATGACCGCCAAACACCAGCGCGCACTGAAGAACTAGCAGTCAGCAAGGAAGCGTGCTCGGAGCCAAGACCAAGTGTAGCAAAGAAGTTAAATATACGTTATTAAATGTATGAGTAACGCGTGAGTTTTATTCGAACACCTCCGCGATCTAAAGAAGATAAAAGTTCGGAGTCGTCCGGAGTCGTCCGGAGTCATCTGAAGTCATCCGGAGTCGTTCAAAGTCGTCCGGAGTTATTAGGAGTTACCCGGAGTCGGAGTAGTCTAAAGTCGGAGTCATCCGGGGTAGGAACCATGCGAAGTTGTCCGGAGTCATCCGCAATCATCTGAAGTCGTTCGGAGTCGTCCGTAGTCGTCCGGAGTCATCTGGAGTCATCCGGAGTCGTTCAAAGTCGTCCGAAGTTATTAGGAATCACAAGGAGTTACCCGAAGTCGGTGTCGTCTAAGTCGGAGTCATCCGGGGTAGGAACCATGCGAAGTTGTCCGAAGTCATCCGGAGGCATCTGAAGTCGTTCGGAGTCGTCCGGAGTCATCCAAAGTCGTCCAGAGTCATCCGAAGTTGGCCTTGTTATAAGACATTTCATTTCTGTGTGTTTTGCATGTAAGTAATGGTATTCGGAAGATATCCAGGAACCATCCAGGAACTACAAAAAGCATTTAAATATGCGATAAACGGAACACTAGTCAAAATAGCAGCCATTAACGAAACCCAATATCTTGCCATGACTTGAACAACTTTGATTAACAAAAAGGCATAGATAAGACAACGTTCAGAAATAGATGAAAGATGCTATGAGATTACAAAGATCAACAAAAAAGTCTAATTTAAAAAAAAGTCCATCAAACATGCTAGGGTCACGAATTTTAGAAATTTCCTAAAGGGATGTTCTAGACTGATGTTCGTTAAGCTTGAGCAACTGTCCGCTGTTAGTGCCCAATATTTCAATAATACTTTAGGTTCTGTTTTCTAGGAAGTGTTAACAGCGGCGCTTACAATTTCAAAATTCACGGCTTGAATGAACCTTCGTTGCATTTGGTTTATCTACGTGGTTATTTAAGAATTGATGTATGTACGTACCAGCACGTGGAAAGCAATAGGATTTGTTAAAATTATGTCAGCATCTTCAATTTCCAACGTAATTTCCTATTCCATTTTCCAATTTCCTAATGGTGTCCATCTTACCCTTCATGATGTCCATCATTCACATACCAAGTTTCCGTCTTGTCCGAACATTTTAAAGCTGCACGGAAAAAAACATGTTTTTTTGGCAATCTACAAATGCGTTGAATTAAAGTACAGTGGAACCCCTCATAACGAGTATCCCATAAAACGAATTTTTCGCAAAACGAGCAAAGCTCAATGCTCTACTAATATCTCTCTTAATCAGTAAAATCTCGCTAAATCGAACAAATTCATTTTTGTTTCCGATAAGAATCCGTGATCATTTTGAGAGTTTCAATGCTAACAATCGTTAAATATCAACCTATTTCCAAAAGAGGCAGGTATAAGCGTGGGGTAAAAAGTGTGAGGGAGGTGACACGTTAATTGCCAGTCGTACACCCCAAGTCGTACAAAAATCGAAAAAAGCCGAAGCGGGCCGTGAGCGCGACCACTCTACGTCCACATACAGGGTTTACATAGCCAATCCGCCATCGTCAAAGTGTTTTCAGTCGCTGTAAATGCTTTTTCAGGCTACGTAAACCCTCAATTGGCCAATGCATAAGGATAAAACATAGCGCAGCGTATGGAAAAACAGCGAACCAAATACTGGCAAAGTGGCCGATTTTGTATGGCTAAAAGTGAATTTAAAGGAAAGGTTTAAAAAAAAGGGAGATTTACTAACAGTCACCGTATAATTAAGGTTGATCTTAAAGCATTAAAATCCTAAAAAATGGAAATAAATTTCGATTTAACAAGGCTTCAATGTTCCTGTTGGGAATTGTTATTATTTTTTTTACCAAACTACTGCCGAAAGGCCACAAACGAGAAAACAGTGAGGCAAGGGTGTTGTTTTTGAGAGAAAAAAAGTAACATCGAATAAAGCTAGGAAATAAATTTAAACTTCAGGAGAATTTAATCAATCTGTCGCTGCATGCATACCACACACAGCAGTCCATGCGCAAAACCACCATTCATACGTTCGCAGGAAAATGAAAGACAAACCGTTGGCGTGTTTCCGTGTGTGTTTTGTGTCGCATTTGTATAGCATAATGTATTCTCAACAGATTTTAGAACGCGCGCGTTACAGAGGGCCCTTGTTGCATTGCTGCTGACTGACAGCAACAGAGGCTGTCCCCACATTTGTTTTTGTTACTAGATTCTCTTGCTTTTGCGTTTCTTTTCTTGTTTTTGGAACCGGTACTTATATATCCACAGATGCGTCTTATTATTAATCCTTTTTTTCTGCTTTTTTTCTGACGCTGACGTTTTGCGAACAAGGTTGAGAAAACCTTGCTGCCACCGAACCGATACCGTCTTCTCTAGGTCTATCTCTCTCCTTTGGGTTGGGTTTAGAGCAAATACTACACCGCCGGGCTAACCTTCGTTCGGCTTATAGGAGGGGGGAAAGGGAAGGGGCTTTAAAAACTGAAAATGGAATAGAATAATTTAAACCGACAACCGGCCCACACTGCCTTGGGGGGGGGGGGGGTGTGGGTGGAGGAATAAATTAATATTCACATATTGATTTGAGACGACACGGAACACGGAGCAACCGGTTGCTACCGGATGTTCCCTCCGCTACCTACACCCCCTTGTTGGGAATTTACACCTGACCCGGCCTGGTCCTGAATAAGCTCTTCTTCAGTTGTGGTAGCATTTTTTTTTTCATTTTCTCCCTTTTTGTTTTCGTTTTTCTTCCTATATTTTTGGTCTAACAAGCAAAACGGTTACCGCGGTTAAATAAGAGGATAGAAGAGAAAAAAAAACTAATTAACTAATCGTAACTCTCATCCAGCCCGCAATACGCTCTTGTATACATTAACCAGCTCAGACTATACGTTACAGTGCACGAAATTCTTCGCCACAGACTCCACAAACACTACCAGGCGGAGATGAAGCATGTGCAATGTGCGGGGCACGCAGCGAATGGCGCATCCCCCGGCTAGAAAGTTCAATACGTGCGGCGCGCGTCTTTGATGCGACTTTACCAAGCTCGCTTCTCGTCTTTATTTACGACGACGACGACGACGGGGAAACAGATTAACTAAGGAGGGGGAGGGACAAGGATGACGGGAACAGGGAGGGAATGGAAGGACAAACGGAGGAAAGAAAAGAGGAAGTAAAAAAAAAAACACACCGAGGACACCGAGCGCAGGCACCCTGATCAGTTCAGCGACGGCGTCCGGTTGCCGGCCCAGTTCACCTCGATCGTGGGCCATTTGGTTTGCAGACAGGTCAGCATCGGGTCGGAGGGATTGCACATGCGCACGTCGCTCTCGAGCAGCACCGCCTGGCCGCGGCTGTACTGCACCACGCTGCCGTAGTTCGAGTTCGGGATGCCGTTGTAGTGCAGCAGATCGAACGTGTCCGGGGTGGACTTCTTCTCGTCCGGGAAGAACTCGCTCATGAACGCGTTCAGCAGGATGATGCCGAGATTTTCCGGATCGAGCCGGCTGCGCATCAGCTCCACGCTAAAAAAAGAGAAAAGAGAGTGAGTGGGTGTTTTTGTGTGTGAGACAAAGAGAGAGACAGAGAGCAGCTGTACAGAGTTTGCCAGGAGTTCTAATAGCTGTGGGACACTGTATTGACTCTTTCTTACGTGAAATGAAATTAATGTAATAGGAATTGGACTCTATAGCACCCTTTATGCACAAATTGTCCAAGAAGCATGTCCGAAAAGGGTGCCTTAGAGTCCAATTTCCATTGTATGAAGTTCACTTCCCATTAGAAAAGTCAAAGAAGTGTCCCACGACTATGAGAACCCCTGGAAAACGCTGTAGAGCAACCAAGCCAAGCTAGCTGCGATCCAGTACAGTACTTACTACTCCGGCTCGCTGACCAGCTCGAGGGCGCACAGCACGTCCTGCAGGACCGGGCCCGGTATGAAGTTGCTGCCGTCCGGGTCGAACTGGCGGAAGACGCGGCGCGCGAGCTCGCCGGGCGTTTCCGGCGACACCAGCCGCCGCTCGTGGCTGAACAGCACGGTCAGGTGCGTGTCGGACCCCATCACCCAGACCGGGTTCTTTGGATTTTTGTAGAAGAAACCGACGGTGCAGTACTGCAGCTGCTCCATCACGGTGATGAAACCGATGTCCGACTGCTGGTTGATGCCCTTCAGCTCTGCGCGCGCCAAGAAGCATTCATTATAAAATTAAATAAAAAAAAAAGAATTAATAAATGATACTATGCAATGCAATGCGGTTATATGGTGAATCAGTGTTGCGAACGGTGATAATCGTCGACATAAAATTTTACATATTGATACTGATGCGAAATTTACGCTTTCTCAATAGACAGTTACACGAAAAATAGTCATTTAAGAAGATGATATTTTTCTAATGCATTCATTAGACTTTCACTTTTTCGTACTTCAAGGGAGCTGTATTTCCATCGAACCCAATTTTCTGGTTGACTGAGTGCAAGTGGTCCAATAGCTAAATATCGCCAAATGCACGATTAAGCTGTTCTGATGTCACATGAAAAATGTCATATGTCATTCATACTACTTATTTTTTGTAATCATCTAATGATAAAAGCGCTGACTGTTGTACCACAACATGATTGTCGCTCTTGGAAAATCGTGTCATAATCGTGAATATTATGATTTTCACCAGACGCTTGAGGCGAATGTCATAAAAAAGTCGACAATTAACAACACTGATTCTGGTTATATCGTCTTGCAAGTAAGGTTGAAATTCCGTTGTCCGTTGTCAATCCACACCATGAAGAATGTGCTTGATTTGAGGTCAATTTTTCGCTCAGCTATATTTGCGAACTTAGGCCATTGTTTGGTAAATTACTTGCAGGAAATTCATTTCCGTTTCTTATGTTGGTGAACACAATACGAGCAGCTAAAGACATCCTTTCAAAAATATTAAACTGTTCTGTTTTTACTTCTTTTTTTTAATATAATCATCCCTACTTTGTGTACATATAATGTCACTATGGTGGAAAAACACTTTAAAATGCAAAAATATGATCGAAAGGCAATGCATTTTAGCAAATCAATAACATTTCATAAAAGTTATGTTGAAAAATTTGCGTTGTTCTGTGCCCAATTACAGTACTAAATAAAATATGAGTTTCCTAATGAAATCCTAGGGTCTTTGGGAAAAAAAGTTGACACATTTCACAAAATCATGGATTTTTAGGTCATTATGTACCTTCCGTTACTTAATGCATCATTTGACTTTTAAAGCCTTTGTAAAAGACCATTGCACACTCACATAAATAACTTAACTACTTTTAAAATTTCGCATTGAGTGCAATTTAGTGCAATTAGAATCAAACCACTATTGGTATACAAATTCCGAACGTTGAGCTGCGTTGCAAATGTGTTACCATTTATATTTGTGGCATTTAATCTAAGATTAAATGATTGAAAATGTCAAATATTAACTCATTGTTCCACCACGAGCCGATTAAAAATCATTGTTCATCATTCAATAAGTTATTTTTAAATAATTTTTCAACACTAAATTATGGCTAAACAGCAAACATACATGCTTGTACTAGAAAGAAGTAAAATAATTCGAGAGGCAACTGAATCGAAAGTGTATCAAATTAGGTTCAACTTGCGTCGACTAGTACCATTTTTACGTACAAACATCTCACTCGCGCAAAGCAGTACAACAGCATATTGCGTCCCTGAGTGAGACTTGGGTAAAACTGTGAAGGATTTGAAGCCTGTTTTGTTACTTTTACCCGCTAAAACTATCTAAAATGCGTGTTCTTCTAATCCCATTTTCTTCTCATAAAAAATCATATTTTGTTTAAAGAGAATAAAACAGTATTTTGCAGCTGCTGCAACAACAACCCTCCTAATTCGACGAGTAAGAGCATTCGCATTGAAATTAACCCTCCACTTACTCATGCCACCGACGTCCTGCTCGTTGTCCCATACGTGCGGGACGGCGCGCCCGGTCAGCATCAGGTTGATCAGCGCCTGGCTGCCGCAACCGTACGTGTCGTGTATGAGCGACTCGGTCGGGTCGGACATCTCGGACAGGATGTGCTCCAGCCCCTTGGTCTGCAGCACGGTGTACAGCAGCAGCAGCACGCCGCACTCGTCCGTCAGCACGTGGTAGTTCTGTGCGTAAAACTGGTGCACCTCGTCGATGTGGGCGTGCTCGCGAAACCGAATCCGCTCGTGGAACGCTTCGGCCGTCCAGGTGGCGGTGGTGCTGCTGCCGGCCGTCCGCTGGACCGTGGACGGGCGCACCATGGCGGCATCGTGCGTATCCACGCCCGGACCAACCGGCGCCTCGCTCGGTTCGTGCCCGGTGCCATCATCCTGCCGCACGGCCGCCCGGTCGCCGCTCGGGCCGGCCTGCTCACCTTCGCTCTCCAGCGTCACTATGCGGTATGCGTCCGTTTTGCACTTCATCAGTATCTGGCAGACGGCCTGGATGAGCAGCGTTTTGCATTTGTCCGCCGTAAGCTACCGGAAGGGGGTGGGTAAAATTGGTTGTTTTTTTTTTTTTAATGGAAAGTTCCCAGCAAATATAGCGTTAAAATATTACCTCGTTGAAGCTGTGGGCAGGCGATTCCGCCAGCAGTATCTTCAGCAGGTACGCCTGGACCGGTGCGATTACACAACAGGGCCCACCGTCGCGCTGCACCAGTGCGGACGGCTCACAGTCGCTGAAGGAAAATCCTGTCCGGAGCAAAAAGAAAAGTGCGTTATTTCAGTTTAAGCCAGATTCCTGCTCAAACACCATCAGCCTCTCTCTCTCTCTCTCTGTGTGTTACCTTGCAGCCACCGCCGGAACACGTCCGGCTTTATCTTGCCACCCCAGAGCAGGGAGGCTATTTGTTCCGACACCGTTTTGCTACTCCCGTCTGATGGTTCGGCTGCTGCTCCTGCTGCACCTTCCCCGTCTTCGTGGCTGCCCGCAGCTGCCGGCGATGCGACGGACGTGCCGGGCTCCGGCTGTTCTGTTCCGGTCATTGCATCGGGGGCGGCCGCGCTCGCCGGTGGTGCCGGGTTTTCATCCATTCGCTTCTGCTGCTGGGGCTGCTGCTTTTTGCACTTACGGTCACTGGATGCGCCCACGCACAAAGGGGTGGCGAGGGACCAACTAGAATGCACCGCTGTGACGCGTGTTTATGCAAGTGCAAGGGGTGCAGTGCTACTGCAGCAGCGCAGTACGATACAGCCGGACGACGTGGAGCTGCTGCATCCGGCAAGGGTGCAGCGGGCTGCCGCTCGGTACGGTCGGCTTGATTGGAGCAGGTTCAAAAAGTGGTTGCAAATTGATCGTGCCTGACCCGAACGGTTGAACGAAGGGGGTGTGATGATTTTTCTTCCTTTCTTTCTCGCAATGATACTCGCTGGACGAAAACGCGATGCACTGGACCCGGACACAACACGGAAAGGAAAAAGGAGGAACAACAAGGCACGACACAACACTCAGCACGAACGGCTCTCACAAGCGTACGGGGGCGCGCGGTAACATTTTACGCACCGAATTAGGGAGTAAAGCACAGTTTTTTGCCAGCAGAAGAAGAAAAAACCCGTTTGGAATGCAGCCAAAAAGATCGAAATATTTCCGAAACGCAGCGGATGATTCACACGGGCCCCCGTCTGTCAAAACAGAACGCTTGCCGAAGCGTTTGCAAGCGGTGCGCCATTTTGACGGCGTTTGAATTTTGACAGGTCGGGTTGGGGCGGAAGCGTTACCCAGCCAGCGAGCGATGTGCTGTTTTTGTGCCCATCTCTTTTACAAAAAGGCCCGATATTGGAAGAGAGATTTGCAATGCATATAGTAACCGAGCTGCTGAACTTTATGAACATTTTGTGTCAGTGACTCCGATCCAGCCCAATCAAATGTACAGCAACAATGTTTCAATTGCGAAGCGTTCTGTGTAGATGTGACATCCCAAGGAACATTTTGACGGCGCACTTGAAACTACCCAAGCACCACTAGTGATATGCTTGATATGACGATGGAAAGTACAGGCGGTCCCCGGGATACACGGTACCTCTTATACGCGGATTCAGAAATACGCGGTTTCCTAAATTTGACAGTTCTTTGAGCAAATTGTACTGATTTGACACATCTATTGTAAAATGCCAAATAATTTCTGTTTTGATCGGATGTTAAAAACTATTTCAAAAGGTTTGAAACTGTTATCCCAAGTGCCACAAATCCACTAAACGACCACTAAACGGCTTCTAAACGACTCAAGTTCTCTACCTAAACGGAATATAGAAAGACTTCGTTTAGCAGACGGCAAACGACTCATTCATTCTAAAAATAGCAAAAAAGCTGGTGGCGCTCTCTGTTGGTGGGATACCCCAACCAGTTGAGCTTCATCGCTTGGAGGAGAGCTTTCTCATTTCCTCTGTACTGTTGTATGGTTTCGCATTGAAGTTATGCATCGCTAGAACTAGAACGGCGATACGATTGTTTAAATACTAAACTCCAACGGAAACCACCAGCACTGAAGCAAGTGAGATTTGAGCAATGGTCATTGGTGTTGATACCCACGTATCTAACCACACGACCATTTATATAGATTTTTGCTCAGAAAGTTAGAAGGCTATATAGGTCATAATAAAATGCAACTTGTCGAAACACATTGCAAGAAAAGGATAGCAATATAATGATGAGTTGTAATACGCCATCTATTGATCAAACCAATGAAGCTGTGGAGCTTTCATTTTTTTATATGGATATTCAATTTTCCAGTCGTTTAAGCTTAATCTGTGGCGCTTGGGATTTCAATCAGAATCATATCAAATAATTGATTAAGTGGCTAAAACCACTCCCTAGTTTCAAATTTACACGAAAATTAGTGATATTTTGGCTAGAAATCACGAGATTCGACTTACGCGGAAATACGAGATACGCGGTTTTTTGCGGCCGTTTTCGGTCGCCACTAACCGTGTATCTCGGGGACCGCCTGTATTTGGCTGTTGATAAGAGCAATATACTTGCTGATTGGTACGTGTGCCGAATCGTTATGGTAGCTCACGCACTCAATATGTTACGGTTTGGAATCTGTTTAGAGGTTACTCAAATTACGGCACCGCAAAAACGAATAATCGAGAATCGCGTCCTTTTCAGGTTATAGGGCGTCATTCATGAATTACGTAACGCAAAAAATTTAATTTAATTTAATAAAAAGTTAATTCCATGGCTGGGGGCAGTGAAACTACCGAACGACGATCGTACTAGGTGTATGGTTACACTGATCAGCGAATGGTATGCTGTCGGGCCGGCACATTGCTTCAATACCGTTGGTGTCATGTAAGTATTGTTTTACTCCCGTGATAGGTACAAGCAACAACCAACTCACCGTTGTTTTATTTTACACCCAAAGCCCTTATATTTTACTTGGTAATGACCCAGTTGAAACCACCAGCCAGTGCATCTTTAGTACTAACATTGAAGACTGTATGGTTTTTGAACAAACGCGGAAAATTCAAAGAATCATTGTACATCCAAAGTTCGGCCCGAACAATTCTGCGGACAATATCGCGCTACTCGAGCTGCTGAGCCCAGCAGACACCACCCAAGCGCCACAGATTAAGCTTAAACGACTGGAAAATTGAATATCCATAGAAAAAAAATGAAAGCTCCACAGCTTCATTGGTTTGATCAATAGATGGCGTATTACAACTCATCATTATATTGCTATCCTTTTCCTGCAATGTGTTTCGACAAGTTGCATTTTATTATGACCTATATAGCCTTCTAACTTTCTGAGCAAAAATCTATATAAATGGTCGTGTGGTTAGATACGTGGGTATCAACACCAATGACCATTGCTCAAATCTCACTTGCTTCAGTGCTGGTGGTTTCCGTTGGAGTTTAGTATTTAAACAATCGTATCGCCGTTCTAGTTCTAGCGATGCATAACTTCAATGCGAAACCATACAACAGTACAGAGGAAATGAGAAAGCTCTCCTCCAAGCGATGAAGCTCAACTGGTTGGGATATCCCACCAACAGATAGCGCCACCAGCTTTTTTGCTATTTTTAGAATGCATGAGTCGTTTGGCGTCTGCTAAACGAAGTCTTTCTATATTCCGTTTAGGTAGAGAACTTGAGTCGTTTAGAAGCCGTTTAGTGGTCGTTTAGTGGATTTGTGGCACTTGGGCAGCCAGCCGAACGTGCAGCCTATCTGCATGCCGGTAACGCCCGAGCTTAGAACGAGCGCAAAGACCAATTTAAGTGTAGTGGCGATCGCAAGGAGAGGCTTCAGGCAACAAAGCATTACCGTCCGGTTCGTGGAACGCATTGAGTGTACGAGGCAGTACGCTGAAAAGAAAATTGAGCTTAAATTAGATTTCAAACGAATGTGCAACCATGCAAGCGGGAAGAAAGAGATTGCTATTCTCTGCTAGAGGGTGCACCGATCCAAGAAATGAAGATATTCGATGGAAAGGAGCAACACTTTCTGCGGGGGTTTGAGCTGACTGGGGCGGCCTGCAATACAATTACACCATCAGTTTACAACAATATCGAAGCATATGTCGACTGGATACTGTACAACATGAGGTACAACGAGCAAGAAGGGGCAAGCGATGGTGGAACTATAATCACAACTCAAGAAACAATCGAGTCAGAGTGGGAAAAGCTGCAGCCGGGAAATGATAAATTGCGTCTGTTTAATATGAATACGTGCGGCTTAATTGACCCCGATAGTATCAGTGAATATTTTGCGACATACATGCCTTGGGTCGGGATACTTGAATCGCTGACGGTAACAAAAAACGAATATTTGGAAGAAAGATTAGTCGTGCTCATCAGCGAGTGGTATGTCTTGGCGCCGACATAGTGTGCAGAAGGATTATATATGGTGAGTGTCTTTGGAGTGAGTGTGATTGCCTTTCTCTCTCTCTTTCTCTCTCTTTCTCTATCTCTCTCTCGCTCTCTCTCTCTCTATCTCACTCTTTCTCTCTCTCTCTCTCTCTTTCTCTCTCTCTCTCCCTCTCTCTCTCTATCTCCTTCTCTCTCTATAGGCGATATATTTTACTAGGAAAAATACATACATTTTCTGAAGAATCGCGCCAACGAATAGAAATCAAGAACGTTATCCTCCCACCGTCCGATCATCCCAGGCAATTGTTTGCACTGCTCGAGCTCCTCGAGCCAGCTGATCTAACGAATCCCCACATCCAACCGATCTGTTTGCCCTTCATGGATGGGTTACATCGTAACAAACCCGCGGAAGTGATTATGACGTCCTATCACAATAATTTCGGAATTATCCATGCAAAGAAGACGCTGAAGATTACCACCTACCAGCACTGCCAGCCACGACTGTTGCACGCAGGACAGCTCATCAGCTTCGTCACGGAGCCTCTGTGTGCAGTCGAGTCCTCAGAAGAACACAAACAAGAGTCACTGTATTCCAAGCTGGGTAGTCCGTTTCAGCTCACAGTGCCGTACGCGGAACGGCCGCGCTACTTTCTGTACGGCATGCATGTCGATGGGTCATACATTCTCTCTCGCCTACACCACGGTCCATACATATTTCACAAGATTGAAAAGGCAGATCTTGCTTGGATAGTGGACAGCGTGCGGGAAAACGAACAACAATCTTCGTTCCCCAGCAAAATTCGCACTGAACGAGTTAACTTGAGGTCAATGCAGCATGCTTCCCGGAGCGCTTTCTTTAACTTTGAAACCTGTGGCATATCGTCGAACAGCTATCCGGTGCCATGGATAGGAGATTTCAGACACAATCTAAATTTTATTTCTATGGCAATACTCATAAGTGACCGGTACGCTGTTAGTCTAGCACGGGATGTTGGCTTTTACGTGCGAGACATGTAAGTATTAAATTATCTAGTTTGAAGATGTACTGGGAATATTAAAAAAAAACTTGTTTGTTTTCTGATTTCAGACTTTATGAAATATTGGGACATGAAATAAGAGATATAATTTTTTATTCCAATGAGCAAGAAATACCAATAGAGGAGTTGATCGTTCATCCACAGTACAATAAACCCATTTTGGCTAACGACATTGCGTTAGCTCGACTAGCAACAGCTGTGGATTCATCTCTGCCTAGCATGCGACCCATCTGCTTGCCGATCATCGGTGCTATTCGCAGCTATGATTTATCAAGCTTATTCCTGGATTTAAGATATCGTTCAATGTATGCTGCTGATAGGTACATCGACCAGGTGGAGTGCCAACATCGGTGGCAAGGATTGATGGTTAGATTCACCATAAACAGCTCCAATCATTGTGTGCTGGAAAAACGCACGCTAGAGGACAACAAATCAGTAGAAATTAAAAATGGCTACGCACTTCACTCCCGGCAAAGACTAGCACTGAGTGACAGAGAGTTTCTGCGTGGGTTTGCAGTGTTTAAACCGGACCTACCGAGTATTTACTATCCCGCTGTTTACATAAACACAGATGCCTATCTGGATTGGATATTGGAAACTATGGAGCAGCGCACAGGGCTTCCTTTCGAGCTGCGAGAAGAGCTTATATTCAGCGAAAAATAATGAATCTTTGCTCTCGTAAGACGCAATACAATCAAACAACAACTACAACTACAGTAAAGCAAACAAAATTTGAGTAAACAAACAATTTTCATACTAGCATTTGACGACGAGTAGCACGATTGGCTGCTCTCAAAAACGATCAACGTGGGAATATCAACCTACATCATGATAGTAATCCAGAGCTCTTTTCGAGTCTTCTTAGCTAAACAATCCTCTAGCAATACCACAATTCCGGCTGTAGTTCTCACTCTTCACGATATAGCTGTCAGACATACCCACTCTTCCTCAAGGTTGTGCACTGTTTCTCTTCGCCGACGACACGGCCATAGCAGTAAAGGGAAAAACTGTAAATGAACTCAAAAACAGAGCCCAGCAATGCGTTGGTATTTTTATCAAATACATTCGAAAGTGGAAGCTAAAATTACACCTGTTCTCACTTTCCTCTGAATCTTTATCCGGTTGCTATGGAACGCAATCCATGAGAATAGATCGCAATCAACTACGCCTATATCGTTTTCAGCTTCGTCTGAATCGTTTTCCGTCACGTTTGGAACGCTCTCTGCTACCTTTGGATTTTGCAGTAGCTTGCACAAATTTCGTTGTAGCGCAGGTCTGACAAATCTGTCAAATGTTTAAAAATTCATTGCTTAAAAATGGGGTTTTCAACACATGTTCTCAATTGGGTTCAAACATAGAATAATATGAAATTTTTGCTTTTCAAATCGTCTGTTATGAGGAGAACCATGAGGTACGCCGAGTGGTCACCAAATAAACTATGCGCCGCAAAGAAATTTGCGCGAGCTAGTGCAAAATCCAAAGATTGCTGAAAACGATTCAGACATAGTTCATTGCGATCGATAGCAACCGGATAAAGATTCAAAGGAAAGTGAGAACAGGTGTGAATGAAGACATGGCAAGGGCTATAATATTTCCACACTGGGTGAGAACATCAATTCTTAGACCGACAGGTAATAGGCTAACTATTACAGGGTTTTCCATGAGTTCTCATAGTTGTGGGACACTTCCTGGACTCTTTCTTACGGGAAACGAACTTGATATGATGGAAATTGGACTACATGGCACCCGTTTTGAACAGGCTCCTTGAAAATTCCTACTGGATTTGTCCAACAAGGGTGCTTTAGAGCCCAATTCCCTTTACATTAAGTTCTTTTCAAGTAAGAAGGAGGCAACAAAGTGTCCCACAGCTATAAGAACTCCTGGAAAGCCCTGTAAGACTGGCAAAACCCCCATTCGAGTGGTCCTAAACAATTACATAATCTAGGAGTAATATTCGATCAAAAACTACTTTTTGGAGATGCCATTAATAACCTAATAACTAAATGTATAATCTCTATGAATAAAAAATATATTCACACATTAATAGCAGATCCAACCTTTCTCAAGCTAACAAACCTGCGGTCTATAAAAACATAGTATTACCTGCCATTACTTATGAAATTGCTGTTTCTCAAAACTGCGCAAATATCCATCGAAAGTGTCTTGAAGCAAATTTAAACAAAATCTGGCACTCAATAAACCAGACGGGATAAGATCAGCTGAAACAATTGCTTTCACGTCTTTCTTTCCTGTTTCTTTCGCAAATACACAAAAAAAATCCACCACACATCGTCCAAATAGTGTTTATGCGTAACATATTTTATTATACTCTTTTTTTACTCTCATAAAATACTTTTTGTTCTCTTAGAATAACAACATTGTTTTTTTTGTGTTTGTTTGTTTGTTTGTTTTGCTTTGTTTAATAGGAATGTCTCAAGATGATTAATTATTATGCGTTACGTTTTCCACTTTTTTGCAACATTGTTTGACGTATATATGCATATATTGTGTTTTTTGTTTCAACACACACACACACACTTACTGACAAACACACAGACATTCTCGTTATACTTTCTCTTTCTCGCTCTTTCTCTCTATATATCTCTCTTTCGATTTCTTCTGTTCTTCTGTTTTTTCATATATTTCAATTTCTTCATTTGTTTGCTCTCCCCCCCGGCATCTCCCGTTTTTAACGTGTTTGCTCCGCACAATTGCACCGCCTCATTTTCAATAAGGGGTGGAGGGGGCGATGGGACGATCTTGATTAACAAGAAACTTTTTTGTTAGACACGCGTTGCCTTTTCCTCTCGAAACAATTCCCTTTCGCGCACAGGGCCGGGGCGCGGGCGATGTTGGGGACCAAAACTCACCCCAAACCGATACACCGGGCAAATGTGGCGGCCGATGAGGTACTACAGGTTGAAGAGTAGGATAGAGAGAAAGGGGGGAAACCACTACCACCACCACCACCAAATCGAAGCAATCTCCAAATAACCTAACATGCGTAGGGGCATTATGCCGCACGTGTGCGCAATCCGATTAAAGTTTTCCAAAATGTCGCTAGCAGACCCAGCCCATCGCGTTGAACGTATTAACTGGAGGCTGTGTCTCACAAACCCCTTGTGGTGAGTATAAGGGCACATTCCCCATTTGCAAGCCCGCTTCAATGCTGTCGACGAAGCAGTATCATCAAAGACTACCCCAACCAACCAACCAACCACCACCACAACACAAAACAGACAGCTTCGCGGGACCGTAGAAACAGCAGTGGCGCATGTCCCGCCGATGTCTTCCAAAAATCGCGTTGTGTTGTTTATCCCCAGCTTTTTTTCTGTGCTTTTTCACTATATTGTCCCTGTCGTTCCTCTTAAAAGCGTAAAAGTGACTTACATAGTTTTTAACTATAAATTCCTGCCTCCCTCCCATTCTCTCTCTCTCTCTCTCTCTTTATATATCTCTCTGTCGCTTTGTATCTCTCTTTCTCTCTGTCTCTCACACACACACACACTGGTTTTCTCGTTCTGATGGCGTGAGGATTCGGAGGGTTTGAGAGAAGTGTATGTCTCTGGCTCTAGCAAAAACAAAAAATTAAAATATAGTCAGCGGTACCGGCAAACTCTCACTGTCACACAATGGCCTACAGTAGTCTATGTATCAACGTATTGGAAAATCATCGTATCTGTTTCCTACTGAGCCCAACGACTGAGCGACGCGTTCGTTTCGTTCGACAAACGAGCAAAGATTGTGTGGAGATGGGGGCGAAGATCACACCGCTTCCGTGTTCCGGTTGCTTCAAACACCCCCCCCCCCCCCCCTCCTCCTCCTCCTCCTCCCCGCTCCTTATCCGGTACTCCTCTACTCTCCTTCCGTTGGTTGCAAGTTTCCTGCACAATTCATTCTATGACAATCTTCGTGGTATTGAAAATATAATTAGTATTTAAAAAAAAACATGAAAAATGAAACAAGTGTCCAGCACTCTTTCGTTTTCGTTTTCGTTTCGTTTGTTTAGTTACAAAAAGGCTCTCTCTCTCTCTCTCTCTCTCTCTCTCTCTCTCTCTTTCTATTTCTTTCTCTTTCCTTTTCTTTCTTTCTTTCTCTCTCTCTTTCTCTCTCTTTCTCTCTCTTTCTTTTGCTCCCTCTTTTTGTTTCTCTTTCATTTTTCTATTTTTTTATGCATATATAACGCTTTCTCTCTATTATGTTCGTTTCTTTTCATAAACTGTTTGTTTGTTTGTTTGTTTCTTGTTTACTAAACTCTTTATATATCTCTCTCTTTTTCTCTCCTCTCTTTCTCTTTCTCTCTCTCTTTCTCTCTCTCCCTTTCTCTTTCTCTTTCTCTCTCCCTTTCTCTTTCTCTCTCTCTCTCTTTTTTTCTTATTCTCTCTATCTCTCTCTCTCTTTTTAAAGCGAACGCACATGCTCCTAACATACACACACTCAAACGTGCATGCATAATGAGGTTCAGGGTGTGTTGGTAAGCAGTGTAACAAGAGGATGCATACATTAAAGTGTACCACACGCACGCACATATATATACACACACACACACATATACACACGAACACAATTTTAGAATCCATCCTTCATCTGACAAGTGTACTAGTAATTGGGGAAAGAGTCCAGATGCACAGATACAGGCTGAGAGTGCGGGCGCAAATATGCCCTTTTGCAAGGGACGCTGCTGAGCTGCAACGCTTGAAAGGTGGATGGCTGAGGGGAAGTGGTTTTTTGGTTCGTTTAAGTTTTATCGTTTCGTTACTTAGTGTTGCACACTTATCGTATAATTGCACGTTTCGTAACCCATTTGTTGGTTTGTTCTAATCTTTTACAATTTGTGTGTGTGTGTGTGTGTGTGTGTGTGTGTGTGTGTGTGTGTGTGTGTGTGTATCTCTCCCTTACTTTCTCTCTTGCGTTTTGTTGTGTAACGCACATAAAACATTTAAATTGTTGTTCTTTTCCTTCGGGGCTTCCTTTTTTATCTTTTTTTTTTTTATTTTATAGAAGTTACCTTTTTCGGTTCGGAGAAGTCCCACAACTAGCGGTGCAAATATATACGCTTGTTTTCCTTCTCCTAAATAAGCTCATCATCCATCCTATCGCACAAACACCCTTCCCAGCTTTGAGCTTAGTAGCATTATCATGTTTTCTAAAATATTGGTTTTTTTTAATATTATTTTTAAGCTGTTCCTGTTGCCAACCACTGGGTGCCAAGCTTTTCGCGGATTTGCTTACTCTTTCCTTTTTTTTAAATAACGAAGAGGTTTGCTCTTCCCAGTACACTCCTAACACCATCACGCCCACATATTAATGAGGAGTGTGTAATATGTTCGTTGTAAAAACGTTTACTAGCAATTACTACCGACGGGCTCTCCGGGGCCGGGAAATCTCACTTTGCATTACAACTTGTCATGTTCTCTCCATTTCACAAAAGAGGAGGAGTATGGATAGGCTCCTCACAATTAAAAAAATAAAACACACACACACCTATAAATTTATAGATGCCACCCTTGCATTTGTGCGCGTGTGTAAGTACTATTGTTCTTTTTTCTCGCCATTTTTTTTTTTCTTACTGGAAAAGCTTTTTCTATATCCTTATCTCCTCCCTGTTTCACAGCTATTATTTTTCACTTCACGCACACATGCAAACAGTAACACGCAGACACATAGAAAAAGGATTTTTAAAGAACATGATCGATGCAAGGAGAGAGAGAGAGAGAGAGAGAGAGAGAGAGAGAGAGAGAGAGAAAATGGGAGTCGCAATGGAAAACTAAACATCTTCTTGACTGTTGGCCACGAAGGGCAGCATTTACAGAACAATGCCGAAAAACCCTGCCACCATACCCATTTTCCCATCGAAAATTGGTTAACCAAGGAGGGAAGGGGATGGTACCAGGCACATCATAGTATAGCTGTACACCAACATACACACTACGAATTTCCATGTTACGCATGCACACGTTTTGTGTTACCCTGAAACAATGATATCACTGCGAGCGTTTTTGTTTTGTTTTTTTTATCGTTTTCTCCCACGTTTTGATGACTGAACTTCACTTAGTATCTTCGCACTATGTTGTTTTGCTTTGTTTTGATTTACTATCTATATATAATAATGTGTATGTGTGTGTGTTTATGTGTGTGTGTGTGTGTGTGTGAAGAAGGAGAGAGAAGTCTGGGTGGATAGAACCTGCTATTTTGGATTTCAATAATAAACCAGCTGAGAGGTAGCGGTCGCATCTCCTAGGCAACACGTGGACGTATGTCTTGCGTATGATAATGCGCATTTGAATATACAGGGTTTTCGAGGAGTTCTCATAGCTGTGGGACACTTTATTGACTCTTTCTTATGCGAAATGAACTTAATGTAACGGGAATTGGTCTCTATAGCATCCTTATTGGACAAATCCAATAGGAATTTCCAAAAAAACCTGTCCAAAAAGGGTGCCATAGACTCCAATTTCCATCATATGAAGTTCACTTCCCTTAAGAAGGAGTGTTTGTGTGTGGTGTGTGTGTGTGTGTGTGTGTGTGTGTGTGTGTGTGTGTGTGTGTGTGTGTGTGTGTGTGTAAGCTATTGTGGCTTAAACACGTTATTTCCTTACACAACAGATACCAAGAGAGCGAAAGAGAGAGAGAGAGAGAGAGAGAGAGAAAGAGAGCCAGAGAGAAAGAGAGCCAGAGAGAGATACATACATACATACACACACACACACAAACATTGTTAGAAAATTGAGTATTGTGCTTGCTGATGCTTGAGCAATTTAGTAAAAAAAACAGACGACACACACCCATACATAGCTTCATATGTTAATGTTGGTGTGATAATGGTACTTTTCCCCCTGTTTCTGGGTTCACAAACCAATCCAAACACACTTTCCGCCCTAATCGCAAAAGAGGCAGTGTATCAACAGTCACAAACAACAAGACATACACACAACGTGCATACACCTAAACAGACGTACATACACACCCGCACACACACACACCCATACACATATGTAGCAAATTTGTTGGCGACAATTTGATTCTACTTGAGTTTTTTTGTTTGTTTGTTTTTTTTTTTGTATATCTTTTACATGATGTCACTGTGCTATTTTCTCTGGCGAGAGAGGTTCATACGTTCTTCTTCTTTTCTTCTCTGTTTTCATTTTTTTTGTTTTTGTTTGTTCCTGCTTTTTTTCGTTAACAATCAGAAGATTTGGTAGTATTTTTGTTTCCTGCTAATGTGTTGTTTCTGTCTTGTGTACTTTTATACATAAATGTTTCCCACAAACACACCCACTGACACACACACACACAAAACTCGCGCACGCACACACACTCACACATTTTAACATTTAATAACTCTTTTGATACGTTCGTTATTTCCTTTGTTTTATTACGTTGTTTTGTTGCTTCTGCTGCTTTAATTTTCTCTCTCTCTCTCTCTTTTATCTCTCTCTTTCTCTCTTCCTTCCTTATCGCACCTCTTTGCCTCTAGCAATTTTTGTTGTATTATGTTTTTGTTTTGTTCAAAATACTTGTACGACCGTTACAATGCTTAGAAGTTAATAATTTAGACGGAATATTTTCGTGACAGTTTTTGGTGCACTTGTATGTTTTTTTTCTTCTGTATGTTTGTTTGTTATAAATTATACACAACACACACACACGCACATACACACACCATAGGTATAGTATCATGTGTTACACAATCCATATCACCACATAAATCGTTGGTTAGCTCTTTATAAAAGCTTCGCTGCGCGTCACGCATAATGTAAGAGGGTTCCGCGTTGCACCTTGTTGCGCTGTAATTTGCTATAATTTACTTCTTCTCCCCACAGTGCAACACTGGCCCTGCGTATTAGAATAGAGGCAAGAGAGCAGCATAAAAATAGTCTGTTCTGGACAACTCTAGTAACACTTTTCCAAATCTCACCCACTAGTCAAAAACCAAAAACCTTATATCTTTAAAATATGCTATAGTGTTTCACTATCTTTCTCTCTCTCTCTCTCTCTCTCTCTCTCTCTCTCTCTCTCTCTCTCTCTCTCTCTCTCTCTCTCTCTCTCTCTCTGTATATTTCCCCTTCTGGCTTAGCTCGATAACTTGTTTTTTTTTCTTTTTTTTATAACAAACAGTACCAGTTATAGACAACAAGAGCAGACAAATCCTACCATGCTCTTCCCCCCAGGGGAAGCTTTCCGAAGGATGATGCCGGAGTAAAACCTATCACAAGTAGAAGGAGACACAGGGAGTAACAAGGGAAACAAAACAATGACCAACATGAAATTCTAAGTCTCGTTTGAGCCACGATACTACTGGCAAACATCTGCTCACAGTGGAGGGATTTACGAAATTCTCTGTCCCGACCGGATGTGTACAACAATGTGCAGATGTGTGTGTGTGTGTGTGTGTGTGTGTGTGTGTGTTGTGTGTGTGTGGTGTGTGTGTGTGTGGTGTGTGTGTGTGTGTGTGGCTGTGTGCTAATTTGTAAAAGAATTAATGTGTATGTGTGCATATACATGTGTGTTACAAACTGTGTCATGGTCATGAAGGAAGATGGAAATTAGAAAAAAAAACTGTGTCTTTTATCGAAAACATTCCTCAACGCTCTGCTCGATGCTAAGAGCGCCTGCATCGGTCCAATTTGCTCTATCTAACTGTGTTCTCTAAGTGTGTAAAAATGTTTTCCAGACCACCCCCCCCCCCCCCCCCCACACACACACACACACACACACCCTAGCTATCTCTCGGTCTTGTCACACAAATTTTGCAAACCGGAAGGAACTCATTACGATATATGTATATTTTTTTTTCAAAAGAAAAACATATAGTTTACAACCGCGGCTCGCACAATTACAAAAAGCAGTAGACGCAGTATTTAGTTTTCAACATGTGTGAGTGTGAGTGTTTGTTTTTTTTCTCTCTCTCTCTTTTTTCGTATAATAGATTTTTTGTTTGTTTGATTTGTTTGTTAATCCTTTGTTTGTTTTCGTACTGTTATCTTCGTCTCTTTTCATCTACCTCTATTTCTTGCTCTCTCTCTCAGCTCCGTAGCGGACCCGTCCAACAAATTATTTCTACTATCATTAAATATGAAAGATTTGTTTTTGCTTCTTCTTATTTTTCTTCTCCTGTTCCATCTATATAATCCATATATGCACAATGCGGAGAGGATAGCAGAAGGTTGCGTACACACAACGGACGCAAACACTCTCATCCCCCCCATCCCAGCCACAGAAGAACAAACACCTTTACTAACATTTAATTTTTACGCTTTACGCTTTCACCAAACGCGTACAATAGCTAATCTGTTAAGTATTATTATCCTGCACCCCTTCCCGCTTGAATAATTGCACGTTTCGATGAACAACTTCCACCGCCACCCACATGAACATACACACAGACGCATACACACATACACATACCCACATACTCTGTCGTCTCTTCATGTGTTGTTTTTTTTTTTTTTGCTGTTACGATTATCCCACTTTAAAAGTTATTGCCAATAGTAATCTAATATGAAGATGGTTGGTGTGTATATGTGTGTGTATGCGGTTATGTGGCCGTGTGTTTGTGCGAGTATGAGGGTGTGGATACCAGCTGCACCGTGCAGTCGATATAACAACAAAATATGGTTCAACATTTAACACATCACATCGATTCGTTCCAAAGACATCCTCCCGACCTGTACCCGTGGTTGACGCGGGTCGCCCAACTGCACACGGTGCTGTGTCCCAATCCACACGACACAAACACACATGCACACACACACACATTCGTATAGAGGAAACAACTAGCAACTTTCTGAGCGTGCCCACAAATAGGGATTACAAAACAAAACAGAAGAAAAAAAGTATTAACACAACAATTTCCATCCAATTGGAAAAGTTTCACTTTTCCACGACTGGAAATTCCTACCGTAGGTATCGCTCTCAATCTCTCTCTCTATCTATACCCCTCTATCCAATCTATATCTCTGTTCGTTTTTTCTTCTCCTTCTTCTATCAAACGACAGCCTAATCGATCCCAATAGCTAAACGATAGTCAAAAAAAAATTTTTTTTTTTCACGCGTCAAAGTTCGTGCTCGTGGTGACCGGTGGGAGGGGGGAGGTTTTGTCTTGCCCCACTCTCCACCACACGCACATGCACATACACACATACACACGCACATACTTATTTACAATTATTTGGACTCATCCTGGTCCATCGGTTCCTCGGAGTCTTCGCAGGACACATCGGACGTTCTGTTGCATTGGCGATTAGCGCATGATGTTGGAACCGGAAAAAAGAGTAACATAAAGAAAGGCAATTCAATAATCAGTCTACGGCAGGGATTTGCCATCTTACCTCTTTAGGGGCTGCATCGACAGTCCGGCCATCGCGGTCACCGTGTCCGACTCTTCCCGTTCGCTGCTGTGCGCCTGGAGCGCGGACAGGCCGACCGTGTGGGCGAGCCGCTTGACGCACGGCCAGTGCGACACCTGGATGGCGATCGTTTTCTGCAGCGTCTCGACCGCTGCCTGGCACGGGGGCCGAGCCAGCTCGGACGGTGCGATCGAGGAGGTGCTTTCGCCGAGCAGTGCCCGCACGCACTCCTCGGCCGAATCGCAAATGGCAGGCAGATCGTAACCGCCCTCTAGCGCGAGCACAATCTGAAGAAAAAAATACGGAAAATTGTTATTGTTCGATCGCCTAATCATCATGCGCATTCTGTCTTTCCCTTTCATGCTTACAGTTTTCCAGGAGTTTTTCATAGCCGCGGGACATTGTAATATCTCTTTCTTCCGTAAAATGAACTTAATGTAATAGGAATTGGACTCTATAGTACCCTTGTTGGACAAATAGGAATGGAACAATAGGAATTTCCAAGAAATCTGGCAAAAAAGGGTGCCATTGAGACCAACTTCCAACGTATGTAGTTCACTTCCCGTTTGAAAGAGTCAAAGAATTGTCCCAAAACTATGAGAACCCCTGAAAAATCCCGTAACAATTATCATCTACTGAGTTACTAAATGTGGTAGTTCAAGGATATCTATTTTTGTCTATAGATCAACAATGTTGATACATATCATTACAATTATAAGATCATTAAAAAAATACTTTAAAATACTTTTCACAGTCTCGTGATTTTGAAAAATTGAGCAAACAAAATTTTCAACCGTTTTAAATCTGTTTTCAATGAAAAATTAAACTACAATTAATAAAAACAAATTTTAGGTCGAATTTAAACCAAATCTAGATAGAATCCTGTTGGTATAATCCTGTGGACAAAACTGTGAAGGGGTTCATTATTTCAATTTTAAATTTAAATTCAATATAAATGTAATTAATTATTACGTCTTTCTTTACGCCTGGGCATGTCAACTAAGAAGGCGTCTTCATGAAAACTTTCAAAATCAGTATAAAAATCGATGACATTTTAATTGATTATCGTTAAATGGTGGATTGAATAACTTCAATTTAGGCGAGCTTTGGGATGCACAGTTTATCGAAACTGATGCCTGACAGAGAAAAAAAAAAGATGACTTGAACCACCGTACCTTGCCGTTGGCGAGCTGCATCAGTTCGCGCGTCAGATGGCCGAAGCAGGCGGGCGACACCACGTACCCGCCGAGCGGGGCCGGATGCCCGACGGCCGCATCGAAACCGGCCGACACGAGCACAATGTCCGGCGCGAAGTCGCGCGCGATCGGCATCACCACCGTGCGGAACGCGGCCAGGTACTCCGCGTCGCCGAGCGGTGGGTTGACGCCGCCGGACCAGGCCACGTTCACGTTGTAGCCGAGGCCGGTGCCGACCCCGCACTCGGCCGGGCCGCCAGTGCCCGGGAAAAAGTTGCCATCGTCGTGCCGGTGCACGGACAGGTACAGGACGGACGCGTCGTCGTAGAACGCCTGCTGCGTGCCGTTCCCGTGGTGCACGTCCCAGTCGACGATCAGGATGCGGCGCATCTCGTGCGGCATCCGGTGGCGCAGCAGCCGGGCCGCCAGCGCGATCGAGTTGAAGAAGCAGAAGCCCATGGCCGCGTCCGCCTCGGCGTGGTGGCCGGGGGGCCGCACCACCGCGAACCCGTTCCGGTTTTCGCCCCGCGCCACCTTGTAGCTCAGGTCGATGACGCAGCCGGCGGCCATGCGGGCCGCCGCCGCCGTATGATGCTCGTTCCAGGTCGTGTCGAGGTCGACGCCGACGCCGCCGCACGCCAGCCGCACGAAGCTGACGCGGCTCGTGTCCACCTTCTGCCGGTTCAGCTGGCTGGTGCCGAACAGGAGCGCGTGCCCCTCGGTGTGCACCGTCTGCAGCTCCTCCTGGGTCGCCTTGCGCGACCGCAGCTTGTCGCAGCGGATGGCGAGCCCGGTGCCGAGCAGCCGGGCCCAGATGCTCTGCAGCCGGCCGCTGTGCTCCGGGTGGTTCGCGTTGTCCCCGCACGCGCACACGTGCTTCAGCATCAGGCTGTCGAACGCGAGCCCGGTGGTGGCGGGGCGCAGCTTCTGCTCGCGGCTCGCCCCGATGATGGCGGACGCGGACGAGGAGGTAGTGAGCTGCAGGGCCATGCCGGGCGGGCTGCCGCACGACGCCCCGGCCGTCCCACCGAGTGCGCCGGCCGCTGCGGGGGAGGAGGACGACGCCGATGCCATCGCCGCCGCCAGCCCCTCGTGCGTGTAGCTCAGCAGCGAGCGGCTGCGGTTCTGCACGGTCAGGTTCACTGGCGGTGGCAGATCGTCATCACCGCCCGCCCCCTGCCCAGTGTCGGAGAACATGCTTTGCTGGGCCGTCGGATGGGCGCCGCCCGAGCCGCTTCCACCGCCCCCACCGCCTCCAATCGAGCTCAGGTGCACGAGCGGGCTAGAGGAGGTGCGGGACAGTGGTCGCAGCAGGTTGGCGGCGGCCGCTGCCGCCGCCGCTGCTGCCGCTGCGCCGCCACTGCCGCCCGCGCTGCCCGCATGGTGCGAGTACGGGTCCTCCAGCACGGACAGCTGTATCGAGCGGCGCATAAAGAGCTCCCGCTCGCGGTGATAGTGCTGCTGCTGGTGGATCAGCTCGGACAGGTGCTGCTGCTGTTGCTGCTGCTGCTGCTGGGCGGTCGGCGGTTCGCCGTCGACGCCGTGCGACGACGACGACAGCAGGTGCGACTGGGAGGTGCTCTTGATGACGCTGCTCGCCAGCACCGTCTTCGGCGGCTGCTTCTTGTCGGTCAGGTCGATCACCTCGTTCGATTCGACCTCCTCGCGCAGCTGCGGCTCGCGGTTGACGCAGTTGGCGGCGCGCGTCAGTGCCGTCTGGCGTATCTTTTGCTTCATCAGCATGTGCTGCTCGTACGCCTGCCGTTCAGCCTGCAAAGCAAAGTGATTATATGAGTGAAGGTGTTGTTGTTTTTAAATGCAACAGAGAAAATTGTTCTAGACGTTCTAGTCGAAATCAAAGTATCCTTCAAATTGCCCGTTAAATGATAAATAGAAGATCTATTCTAATCCCACTTGAATCCTTCATAACGAGTACCCCCAACAACGAGTGTAGCGCATAACGAACAAATCAAAATGCTTAACAAATACCTCACTTAACGAGTAAAATCTTGGGCAATTAAGTGTTTCCATACTAAGAATCGTAGAATAAAAAAAACTATTACTAGGAAATGTGGTGTGCAAGTGTTGCTGATCTTATGTTGCAATAAATTATGCCAAGGAGCTAATTGAAATTTTTAAATACCTTATACGTGCTGAAGAATATTTAACGAAACAAAATATTAAATTTTGCTAAATTTGGCATATCTTAGAGAAAAAAGAAGTCTAGCTCTAACAGCAGAGAAGCAAATTCTTCCTAAACACAAACCGATAAAAAGACGCTTTACATTGTTACATTGCAGCAATGCAAGCGGTAATTCGAAATTGTTTTCTCTTATTTTATCGCAAACATCATCCGGGCAAAGCTGTAGCAAATCACGTCAGTAGATCAATAAATATCTCAAAGAAATTGTGTAATACAAATATCTTCCCACATAAAAGTATTATTTAAAACATTTTTCATTTTTTTCCGATACACGTATGTACCTAATATCAGCACATCAGCAGTCATGGAATCAGTTATTACACCTTTTCATACGAATTATATAGAAAAGAGCGCCACGACTGCTTTTTTTAAATAACAAATCATTTACTGGAACGGATTGAACTCGTTTTGCGAGGATCCACAGAAACTATTTTACAAATGATGCTCCATTTAATGGTTCTATGTATGGAGCTTCTAATGCTATCATTTGATAATCCATTCGGAAATGTTTCAAAACACATTTGTAGTGATCATACACTTTCATGCATTTTCATTGTTGAAGCACTTCACTTCCAAACTGCCAAATTATACAGCGTTACGAATCATATAAGGGTAAGTTCGATCACTTAGGGGAATGTTGCAAGCTTGCTGTGGAGCTGTCATCAGACTGTGGGTGCTTCGAGTTGATACAGATGATGATTTCTAAAAAAAAATAATCATTTCAAGTTGTTTTCGTATGGCATTCAGCTGTACACATGATAAACTAAATAAATCCTACCGCGGATTCATAATTAATCATGATAAATAAGTAAAATTAACGAAAATATTTTGGGATATTTACAGCGGCACCAGGAGTCTGATGACAGCTCCACAGTGTGCTTGCAAAATCCCCCTAGTCGATTGCAACACTCCCCCCTATATGATTGCAAACTTCCACAGCTTGCATGCAACAATCCCCTACCGATTTGCAACATTCCCCTAAGTGATTGAACTATTTTCTTGTATGATGCGAAATCCTGTATTCAGGATTATTCTATTCTTGCTATCAAATTGCCTCTACGTCTAGTTTAAACTTCCTAAGGAAACATGAGTTCACTTTGAACTGAAGGTACTTTGCATCGAAAAGCAGTTGCCATATAAAGGTGGCAGTAGAGCTTTGCGCTTGAACTCGTCTACATTTTCTAACGATTTGAAATTCGATTCAAACCATTCGTTCTCAAGAACAAATCGCTAGCTAGAAATGGATCGAGAACGATGGGTTGTCAAATTGAACCACATATGTTTTAGTTTTATGAAGAAAAAACCCCCAAGACCAAAATTAGACTAACGATGTACTGATTATTTAAATCTTTTTTTATCATCTACTAGGATATTTCTTATAAATTTTGCAATGGTTCAAATGTTGTCGACCAAAAACCGTCCGGAGATTTGACGACTTCTGTGATTTCGACTGCCTTTCGAAATGGACTCTACTAGACTTTCAACACAAAATAACAACGTTCAACCAGTAATCGAGCCAACTTTCTCGACTCGGCTTGAATCAAAGTTGCGCATGGAATTCGCCCCACGCGTGCTTGGTCGCTCGCTTACCTCGCTGTTCTCAAAGTGCGTCTGGTTGATGTTCATCATGGCCGCTGCTGCACTGTTGGCCCCGGCCAGCATCGGGTGGCCGAGCGGAAGCGGCGCGGACTGGGTGCGCCCGAGCGGCCGGTGCCCCTGCTTGTGCAGCCGGGCCTGGGCCACGTGCGCGTCCGTGATCGAGGGCTGGTGGTGGTAGAGGCTGGCGGCCGAACCGGGCCCGGCCGCCCCATGCAGCCCACCGGCGGCCAGGTGGGCCCGCTCCAGCCCGACCACGCCGCTGGCGGCGGCGGCAGCTGCGGCAGCGGCCGCAGCGGCCGCCGCAGCCACGGCCACGTTCTGGCTGCGCTGCTGCTGCTCGCTCAGGTCCAGCATCGGACTGCCGAACGGTACGCTGCCAGTCTGGCCCCCGATGCCTGCCCCCACGCCGAGATGCGTCGGTCTGGTTGCGTTCAGAGCCTGAACAAAAAAGCACACACAAACGCGGTTAGAACGGAAGTGGACGCAGGGAAGCAGCACGGCGAAACACTTACCAGATGAGCAACGGAGGCGGCGGCAGACGAGCCCAGGTGCGGCCGGCCGAGCGAAATGTTGGGCATCGAGGGGGAGCTGAACAGCGACAGATCGTTGATGCTGGCACGGGACGTTACCGAGCCGTACTGTGGGTCCTCGTTCTCCTCCTGGATCGGTGCGTTCGTGGGCGAAGCGCGGCTGCCCACGGTCGGTGGCGAGTTCGGGCCCGAATCGGTTGTAGCGACGCTAGCCGACGCCGCACAATCTAAAAAGGAGGCGATCGAAACACATTACTACATCATAAAACGCAGGAACAACAGAAAAAAATAGAAACAAAAAAGCTCCAAGAAAGGATGTATGTGTGTGTTTGTGTTTGCGCTCGAACACAACGAGAACACAGACGTCCTTCTCGGCAGCGAGAGACGGGTCGTGAAGATCGGTTATGGTAGTGTGTGGTTCAGAAAAAAAAACGTTAAAAAATATATGTTAGTTAAACACGATCAAACACACACACACACACAACACAAGCGTTCATTGCACAGCATATTGAGACGGGGAGGTTTGTTTTTCTGTTAGCAAACTAGTCGGCCTTCTTCCGGCCCTTTTACAGCCGACCGGACCACAGATTCCGGAACAATGTGGGGGTTTGATGAGTGGGGGGGGGGGAGGGGGTAGAGGGTAGATGGGTACCGCTGAAAGAGTGACAAAGAGACAAAGTCGCAAAGAAAAAACGATCCCCGAGCATTTCGGTCGGACACGAATACGTACTTGTTTGCGCGAGCGCCTGGTTGTGCTGCTGCTTCTGGAGCCGGCGCAGGCGCTCCTGGCGGCGGGCGGCCAGTGGCCCGTTCAGCGAGCGCTTCTCGATCACCCGCTGCTTGAGGCGAATTTTCAGCAGGTTCGGTTCGGATGCTGCGGCGGTAGTCAGTTAGTGAGTCAGTAGTTGCATTATGCGCGTAAAGAAAAAATAAATAACAACAACATCAAACAAGCGGGAAGCCCCCAATTTTCCGGGGGGAGAGAGTTTGCAGGGTATGTGTGAGAAAGGGAAACATCATTTTAAGGAGTGGATGGAGGGACACGGGACAAAAGGACAGAAATTAAGCCTTGAGGTTGCTGAGGGTGATTTTAGTTTACAGAACCACCAAACTGTTTCTCTTCTCTAGAAACACACACAATTTAAGGGTTTAGATAAATATGGATAAATCGATCAAGTTAATGTAAAAAAAAAGAAAACACACAATACATGCAGTTTGAGCGTTCGCACAATTAAACATAGTTCTTTTCGGTGTGATTCATTGAATTAGATAATCAGTTCCAACAACAGCCGAAAAGTCACAGCAAACTTTCATGTTGCTTTGCGTGACATTTTGCATACACAAAAGGAAAACAATTTACACACACAAACGCAGGCGAAGGCGTTAAAAGGATTAAACGTTAAAGGTAGGCATAACCAACACAAAGGAGAAAATCACTCCCATGTGGGGGAAGCGAGAGGCAATTGAAAACTGCGTTCGGAAAGGGGAAAACGATGCTGAAGGATAGGGCTTTTGGGGAGGGTGCGGGGAGCTAGGGGCTAGGGGCGTACCTGTCTTGCGGAGCGGAAAGTCCGGATCGTACTTCGCGATCGAGCTCGGCGGCGGAGGGATTTTGTACGGATGGGAGCTAACGGCCGCTGCAACGGCACCGCCCGGGAGTGACTCTCCGGACGATGATTTGACGACGCCCCTGTGTGCGGTGGAAAGAGAAGAGAAATGCCGCGTGCGACCGGTTGTTAGAGGAGTTCGAGCTGCATCAAGTTTATCGAGTGCTTCCGAAGGCTTTGTGAAGAATGGTACACTTTCTTAATTTTCCCTTAAATCTTAAAGCTTGAATATCAACGGTTCATCTACGGTGGAACCCCTCTCGTAACGAGTACTCCTTATAGTGAGTTTTTTTTTGCATAACAAGCAAATCTAAATGCTCTACAAATGCCTCTCTTAACGACACCACAAAAAAATTGACCAAAAAAAAGCTTGATGACATTTTAGCGACCAACTTTGTCATGGTCAGTCACTTTGTCATGACTTTTTGTTTCTGTGAACAGTTCTGCAAAATGTCACTGACATGACAAATTCCGGCTGAAACAAAATAATGTGAGCATCACGAGCTCTACTGTGATGATCAGATGTGAGTCTCAAACAGTAGTTGCGACCATCACATGCTTGGTGACATTTTGTGCAACCAACTCTTGGTGTGTTTTCTCGCTCTGTTTGACATACCAGCTAAGCAGACAGAGCGATAAAGCATGCTCATTTTGTTGCACGATCATTGAGTATCAGCGACAAGCATCAAGCTACATACGTTAATTATTTTCCGTGGTAATTATTACGTGATGCTCAAGACATTTTGCAGCACTGATAACGATTAAATCGCTTACTACTACGCTTACTCGCGAGGTTACTACTGTACATGGTTGACATGGTACAAAAAGCGAGAATAAATTAATGATTTTAAAAACCTCTCAGAAAAGCGATAGCATGTTTGAAAATACTCTTCTTGTAAAAAAATGCCTTTACACATCAAGATAAGGTTTAAGAACGAAAGCATCGATATGTGTACCTGCCAAATGATACAAAAAGTTCCCTCAAAAAGACAACGAACTAATTTCAAACTAATGGGACAACCTCATTAAAATCGGATTCCAATCGGTACTGATAGCTCATCTACCCGAACAAAATCCACATCAAGCCACACAGAGCAGCGTTCAGAAAGTGCGCTAACTGTAACAGCTCAATAGGAAGAAGAAGAGAAACCCTCCTATTCCTGTATGCAAAACCACTGTTCTGCCTAATCTAGTTGCACAATACATCGCTTCACATCGCCTTCACAGAGCGCGCAATCGCAATTTTACCAATTTCTGTACGGCAGCGGGGAAGATAACCCATTCGATGCAGCGGCCTGTTTCTTCTGTATCAGGAAAGTCTGCAAGAGGAAAGGAAGCATTGGAAGCAGAGGATAATAAACAAATGTGCCGATTGGTTTACTGCCTCGGGCGCCAATCCGTTCATCGCCAACCAAGCCATCCCTACCTGTAGCTTCTGTTTCACCTCCGAGCTCGCGTTCGCGCAGCACTCGTGCTTTTCCTTGCGCTTGATCGCTTCCCGTTCCCGCCGCTCCCGCTGCTGGGCCGCTTCCTCCGCTATCCGTTGATCGCGTAACTCCTAACGAGGGAGGGAGAAGATGGAGCAGCGTCGTTAGAAACGTTTGAAAAGAGTGCAACCGCGTCGATGGCGCTCCTACCTGAAATTTGTGCTCCAGCTGCTGGCGGTGCTGCATCTCGAGCTCCTTATTCTTCTCCTGGAACGCGTGCCATAGTTTCTGCTTCTCGAGCTCCTGCTCCTTTTGCAGCTGCACCGATGGGATAGGGGACGAGACACAAGTGGAGCGCGAAGGCGCATTAGAATACAACCTGCAACGGAATGCGCACTGGGGTCCATGGGGACGCCACTCACCTCCAGGATCTGCTGGCTAATGTCGGCCGGTGCCGCTATCTGCGACGATGAGCTGCTGCTGTTCAGGGCGATACCGGTGTTCGGCACGACTAGTACTCGGTCTCTTCCCATGGTCGAATCACGTGCCATTTCTATGACAAACGGTAAGAAAAGGGAGCTTGGATTAGAATCGCTTAACGGATGCAATAATGCTCATTTTAGCAACTTAGTTCCCCCCGTTTTCCCCAGTGTATAGCCTCCACACAAGCCTCCTTACAGGTAAACCGTGCAAGGAAAGTGCAATTATTTAGATTTTGGTCGTTTGTTTGCTTATCGATCTTTGGCAAGGTCATGGGTCCTGTAACCCATATGGGTGGGCCTGGGACACTTTTACTTCTGTGGTCTTTCGAGCGAACAGCGCGAAAACCCCTTCATGGGGGTGGCGCACCCAACACTACGTACGGTTCTTCTTCTACCCAGTAGTCGCACCGGTCATGTCCGACATTTTGCCAACATAAATACCGATCGGGCTAGAACGGGAACGAGACGCCAACGAGAGAAGCAGTAGCTCCAAGTCCAAGCGCTAGCATTTCTGCCTCCTTTGCCTTTGCCCGACCCGCCGCCCCGAAACCTACCCGGGCGATAACTGGGCAATAGCATCGCGTGTAACACTGGCATACAACACAATTCTCATCCGCATATGCTTTGGTATGTGAGCATGGGTGCTTTGTAGATATGTGTGTATGTGTGTGTGTGCATATGTATATGTGGGTGGCTGGATATGAGCGTATGTGTGGGCGTTTGTGCCTTGAGCTCGCGCATATATACGCAATAAAATAAAAAGGTACCCCCGCGGGAGGGGTGGGGCGATGGGTTGTGGCCTCTGGAGAAGGCGCTATTTTTAGCCGCCAATCGATAGACTCTGCCCTTTAAACCGCGCTAGGAGAGAACGCCCGTCTCCCCCAGCACGCCCGATCCCCTTCCCTCTTTTTCCATCCACCGGGTACTCGATGTATTCCGTCATCGCGTGCTGGCGGGGCGTGTATTAGCAATGTTAGAGTCCTCCCCCGATCCTCCGAACACAACCCACGCCATCCCCCCTCCCCATACCTCACGAAAGTTCAGTGTAGGTGAAGGTGGTTGTTTGGAAGAAAATACGCGAGACAATTGTTTGTGTGCCCTTTTGGGGTTTTTTTTCGTTTTTTATGCTTCACCTCAGTCCCTTGGTGTAACATACACCCTCTGCGCTTTTTTTTTGTTTTGCTAAACTAGCCAGGTAGCATCATAAAACGCATAGACAAGCATATTGGGGAAGTAGACACTACACTACAGGGAGTTGTTGTCAGGCAGTAGGAAGATGCTCCCACCCAAACAGGAGGGTCCAAGCTCTGTCTGAGGAGGAAAGGGACAGGCGCACTTTTGACATTTTCGTGTGCAGCAGTAAGCTTTGATGGGTCCTGGTACTATGCGTACGACCACTGTGCGCCTACCAAGCTGGAATAGCTCCAGGATACGCTATCTCCCCCGCACAAGCAATCGGAAAATGAAAAAATATGATTTAAACTTTTTTTACAAATATCTCTCAGACATTACGAAGGCTCTAATGCTCCTCCTAACAGCGAAAAAAGGACTAAATAGAGCTATATGTGGTTTCTGCACTCATCCTTGGATACATACCGATCTGTAACGATCGAACCAAGAAGCGCTTGTATGGTGCCATGGGCAACACATTAATCTCCCACACTGAAGTTCACGGGTTCAATTCCCGATTTTTCCCTACGAAACCCACACACATCCACATCCAAAATCTTTTCCAATTCTGAGATTGCGCTTGAGAGTGTCATTCAGCCTCGGAAAATATAATGTGATGATCAGTAGCCGAGGGCGTGTGGGGTTGGTTGGATGTAGTAAAATTCAATATGGAGTCGTTATTCTACGAATAAATAAAGCAAGGATTCTCTGTATCAATTTTCTCCGTACCATACACCACCATCGCCTCCCCCCCCCCCTCTGCACAAACTACGCGCACACTTTTATGTGTGCGCTAAATAACCCCCCACCCCCATCAAACACCGCAGTAAGTGGATGGAATAGAAAGAGGAGCGAGAGGGGTGGGTGGGCTACGGAAGATGATCGAAACCAAGGAACCGCGCACACGTACACAGTGCTGTGTGTGTGTGTGTGTGTGTGTTTGGGGCCGGCCAAGGTCAAATCCCCATATCCATGCAAATGGCTGTTTAACCGAATATCTAT